>NC_064811.1:16562332-16644085 GCF_023721935.1 Panthera uncia | reverse complement strand
AGCGTGAGCGGTGAGCCCGTCCTCAGACTGCAGTTTGGAAATGAATCCTTAGGGCACACTCAAGGACATTCAAAAGGCACAGTGGATTCTGAGACATTCTTTTCCTTTAGCTAGTCAAAATTGAATTTAGAATTGGGAGACGAAGACTGGAAGAAGTATTTTCAGCGTGATCTAATATTTTGCTTTATGTAAGTCAAGACAAGAACGTATAGTTTTGGGATAATGACAGCGGTTGTGTTTCGTCGTTGTTATAGCGCTTTGTTTTCCATAATGGCATACTCATTTAATCTGAGACTTGCCTCTTCCCGCAGCTCTGGTGTGACGTAGGTAATTATTATCTGCAGGGCTAGGATATGTGCTGCTGTTTAAGCATCTGGTCATGGTGTTAGTGTGGTTATAAGAGCATCAGCGGAAACTTTAGCAGGAACTTTGTGAAAGCGATTACTCACACTAAAGAGAATCATAACCTGGTATATGACAGAGTAACTTTGCTCCTCTGATCATCTAATGACATTGCATCTAATATTTCTGTTTACATAAGTGAGAAAATCCTTTTCTGTTGAACAAATTGAGAATATTTCCATTTTAATATCACCGTTCTCTCTTACAGTCTTATAGACTAGTTCTTTTTTATTTTTGTTTTTGTTTTTGATTTTAAGCTCTTCTCTGATTTTTCAGAATTTGCATCTTTTAAAAAAATTACCTGTTTTGTGATAAGCAGTATAAGGCAGTTCAGTCTTGAATGAAAAGTAGGGCAAAGCCATTTATAACTGAGACTGTGTGACATGAGCCTTGTAGGTCACCTCTGTCTCTGTCAGGGGTTCATTCCATCTATATTCAGTTTTAACTGTCACTTCTACATGGGTGGCTTCTAAATGTGGCCTCCAACCTTGACCTTTGTTCTGAATGCTAGATCAGAATTTTAGAATGTCCAGTATATACCTTAACATCATCTGAAACTTGATTCTTGACATCAGCCTGGTAAATGAGAGAAACCCAGTAAAAATTCCCTAAATCAACACATCATTCATTTGCATTAGGTAGGAGTTAGGGGAAAGCCAACATATTTATTGCTTCTTTCAATTTTTTAACAATTCTATACCGCCCTTCATTTAGTTACCCCAGACTCCAAATTGTCTTTTTCTGACATCTCAACTCACAAGAGAATGAGGCAGAAAGTCCCTGTGCCTAATAAAACAAAACAAATAAAAACAAACTTACCACACTGGCTGGAGTTCACCTCACTCATAATTATATTAACCAAATTGTGTAGGTATAGCATGATAATTGAAGAAGAAAGAAAGGCTAGTCTTCCAAAAAGTGTAATAGAGGAGGGAAGAGAAGTAACATACGGTTTGAATCATGTATGTGGCCTGTTTTTAAATACATGGGCCATTCTGGTAAAATGGTAGAAAAAGGCTGTGTCACCAAGCCTACGTGCGTCCATTAGATTCAGACAGACACCACAGGACTGCTTATGGTTGATGGCTTTTGCTGAAGCCAAATGAGCAATCTGATTGTTTTGAACCTGCCTATTGATTGCCTTTGATAGAATTGAAAATGCAGCTTCCTTGACACTTGTGCTTCCTTTTGAAATATGCATTACCAAGACCACATCCCAACCTCACAGCGACTTCGGGTGGCTTTGGGCTGAGCTCTCTGATAGATTATCAGAACTTTTATTGATCGGTAATTTTATCATCTTTAAATTTCAATTTACTTCTTCTTTGACTTTGCATTCCAAGAAGGTAGTTGACTTAGGTTGCTTAGATGATCAAAATTCTTTGTTTTTGAGAACCCAGGAAATACTAACTTTCTAAGATTCCTTGCCCCATGCTCAAGGATTCTATGTTTGCAGATTGAAGGTGGGGGCCACAAAATCTGGATTTTAAACAGGTAACCTGGGTGGATCTGATGCAAATAGGCCCCAAACCATACTTTGAGGAAAACCAGGTAGGAGTGTGGTTAATATTGATGTGGATAAGTTCTAGAGATCTCAATAAAGAAAAAAAAATGTGAAAACTTTAAAATTACTATATAATTATAGGATATTGTTTTAATACTCCCAATAACCACATTTTTTTTTTTTTTAGGAGGGAGATTACAAGGCTCTTTCATAGCTGAGCAAAATGAGTCTGAGTAAATAACTTGATATTTAATTCCAGTGTAAATTAGAATGCCAGTTCCTTACTATATATGCCTCATCAGAATGTGGCAAAAACTAATAATAAATCATAAAGAAAATAAGCTAATATAAATTCTTTCAGGACACAGTTTTCAACCTAATTTCGTGGAAGAATGGGCCTCGGGACCCGGCAATTCCTTTTTTTTATAATCTGGGCATAAATCTGTGCCTGGGAACATGGCACCTTTCCTCCTGATGGCCCTCTTCTACCGTCCTTCAAATGTGCATGCTGACACAGAGCACATTTCCATGCCCATGATCTCAGCCATATCTCTACTCGCCGGGACTCTCCAATATACTTTTATTTTCTTTTAAGTAGTATGCATTCATCTTATTCTGACTCTGGAGTCTTTTCATCAGTGAAACGCATCTGTTCCCAGATCCCATAACAATAACAATAAGGCTTTCACACAGGGCTCCAGGTGGGTGGAACCCCACTGAAGGAGCCCTCAGTTCCAGCTAGTACATATTTCCAATGGATTGTTTCCCTAAAATATACGCTTATGACACAAACATTTTTTACTTCTCTCTGAACACTCATGAAGAAAAAATTCTCCCTCTTAAAAACAAAAGAGCGAGAATATCATCTTCTGGAAAAAAATTTCACTTCTTCAGCTTCCCACTTTTTAAAAGACTCTTGTAATTTGTATTCATGGACCTATTTGCATGTAAATATTTGCCTGTATTAAGTATACATAATTTTTGTATTAATAGTTTTGGTCTCATTGTATGAGACCATTAAATTAGGGTAGAATACCTGAAAACTTGCATTATCTAGGTATTAATCTAGAATAGTAATTAGATGGTTTTTGGTTGGTTTAGACCTAGGCACATGAGAGAGGGACTTCTCATGCCAGTAAGTTCAATTTTGACTTGCTTTGTGTTCACAAAGCTGTTTCCAGACTTGCTGCAGAAGAGTATGTTGGCATGCTCCTTATTTATTGAAGTAGGTGAATGGTGATGTTTCTGGAATAATAATGGACCTGGCATTGGGACATTCCTCTCTAATGGACACTAGCTAGTCTGAAATTTTATCAAGACCCACTTTCAAAACCTGTGACTTTGCCGGGAGGCTCTGCTCCGCTTCTCTCTGCAGCCCCATGGTGAGCTATTTTTAAGCTGCACATGTTTGATTTTGCAACTTGTGACAATTTGAAAAGCATAACAGTGTCTGTTCCCACTGAGACACACAGAATACACCAAAATGCATTGGGAGGAGCAGACTTGCGGGGGGAGAACTCCGTGGTGGCAAGTCTTCTCTGCAATCACTGGGTACTCTCTTTCTTGAAGGAAAGCCAACCCACTTCCCTTAATCAATCAGTCATGTTTATTCTTCCATTCTAAGGAGCAAAAGGTGACCCAAGTGTATTTAAGAATTGCTTTTCTTGGGCTTGGACTTCTCAAAAAGATCTGATCAAAAAAAAAATTTTTTTTTCATCCAGAATGCAATGAGAAATACATCTCGAAATGAGCCTGTGTTTGTTTTCCTCTGTAACTTACCAAGACTAGTGGTTGTAGTGGTTGCTTGAGGAATCCTCCCTCTCAGGAGCTTTGGTTTGTACCACATTGCATGCCAATTTGTCTTTAAATTAAATGTGGCAGTAACTTGACCCCAGGAAATATTAGCAGCCTCTATACCATGTGGGGTAAAGGTGCTAAGTGATTTGCTCATCTGTAAAACCTTTGGGCTTTGTGAGCTGTTGTGAAGTTCACTCACATTTCTCCGTGAGTGACCATGGCTTTGCACAAGCATTTCTGAAACATTCAGGACACCTGTTATTTTTGAACATGCCACTTTGACTACTGATATTGTTGGAGGTAATGGTTATATTAGTCAAATTAGCTGATAATTAAGAACATTTTTCTTTTTATTTTCAAATACTCTGTAGCATTTTTGTATTTATTGTCTTAATTTTGTACTGTGTTCTCCTAAGGATAGCATTAAACAACAATGTTTCTCCTACACACCTCCCAGTAATAAATAGATATAGGCAGTGGGTTCCCCAACAAAATCTGCCATTGTGATTGCTTTCCCTAGAGAAAAGATTGACTAGACTGGTGCTCTGGGCTTCTGCATCAAAATTGAGCCTGGAGCCCCTGGGTGGCTCAGTCAGTTGAGGGTCTGATTCTTGATTTTGGCTCAGGTCATGATCCCATGTAGCCCCACGTAGGGCTCCACACTGGGTATGCAGCCTGCTTAAGACTCTGTCTCTCTGTCCTTATGCTTTTCTCCTCCATTTGTGTGTGCTCTGTCTCTAAAAACACAACCAAAAATTATATATATATATATTATATATATTATATATATATACATATATATAATATATATAATACACACACAAACATATAATCAAATAAAACTAAAAAACTAAGCAAAATTGAGCCTTTACAAAGGGCTGATTTCAAGAAAGTTCCTCAACAGAACGAATGGCAGGTTATTGGTGGAATGTCCGGAAGCTACAGAAGGATACATATCCAGAGAAGATTCCCATGCATACATGTACTGTAGGTATCTACATGGCTCATGCCTGCATCTCCTTCAAATTTTTGCTTAAATGACAGCTCAGCAAAGAGTTTCCGGATCACCCCAATTTACCTCCACTGCTGTCCCCTCCCTCTTTCAGCATATTCCATTCTTGCTGTATTTTACTCTTTCTCCCTATTATGTCAGTTCTGTAAATCACTGGTTTTGTCTGTTTGGTTTATTTGTGTATATTCCAGAACCTAAAACAGTAATGCACACTAGGTACTAGAAAGGTATGTTTAAATATTTACTTACATTTTGAGTAAACTTTTGAGATAATTGTAGATTGACGTGCAATTGTAAGAAATTATGCAGAGATCCCATGATAAAGTATCCAGTTTGTCCCAGTGGTAATATCTTGCAAAACCATAGTAGAATATCACAGCCAGGATACTGACATTGATAGCAGTCAGAACAAGTTTCCTCGTGTTGCACTTTTATAGCTATATCCCCTTCCCTGTGTCCCTTACCATTTTCTTAATCTTTGGCATACACCAATCTGGCTTCTATTTTTATAGTTTTGTCATTTCAAGGATGTTACATAAATGGAATCATGCAGTGTGTAACCTTTTGAGGTAGGCTTTTTCCACTAAACATAATTCCCTTGAGTTCATCCAAGTTGTGTATATCAATAGTTCATCGTACTGCTGGGTAGTATTCCGTAGTATGGTAGCCTCATAGTTTGTAGCACCATTCCCCTCTTGAAGGACATCTAGGTTGTTTCCAGTTTGGGGTATTAAAAACAAGAATTCTGTAAGAATTTATGTCAAAGTTCTTGTCTGAATATAGATTTTCACTTCCCTGGGATAAATGCTCAGGAGTGCAATTGCTGGGTTATATGGTTGATGTATTTTTAGAATTTTAAAGAACTATCAGACTGTTCTTCGGAGTGGCTGTACCATTTTTCATTTGCACAAGCGATGTCTGAAAGTCCCAGTTTCTCTGCATCTTTGCCAGCCTTTGGTCTTATCGCTATTTTCTTTTTTCATTTTACTCATTATGGTAGATGTGCAGTGATCCGTCATTGTAGTTTTATTTTGCATGTCAGTAATGACTAATGAGATTGAAAATCTTTGTGTATGCTTATTTGACCTCTGTATGGATCTTCTTCAACTTATGATGGGCTGTGTTCCATCATAGGTTGAAAATATGGTTAAGTCAAAAATGCAGTTAATACACCTAACCTACTGAACATGATAGCTTAGCCTAGTCTACCTTAAACTTGCTCAGAACCCTTGTATTAGCCTACAGTTATAAAATCATCTAACTTAAAGACTGTCTTAAAATAAAATGTTGAGGGTCTCCTGGGTGACTCGGTTGGTTAAGCGTCCCACTTCAGCTTAGGTCGTGATCTCGCGGTCTGTGAGTTCGAGCCCCGCATCAGGCTTTGTGCTGACAGCTCAGAGCTGGAGCCTGCTTCAGATTCTGTCTGCCTCTCTCTCTCTGCCTTTCCCCCACTCACACTCTGTCTCTCTGTCTCTCAAAAATAAATAAAACAATAACAATTTTTTAAAAATAAAGTGTTGAATATGTCATGTAATTTATTGGATACTGTCTTGAACCTGGAAAACCAAATGCTCGTGTGGGTGTGGGATGGTTGAAACCATATTGGTTACTTACTACAGTGACGGCATGGCTGACTGGCAGCTATGGCTGCCCAGTATCACAAGAGAGTATTGTACTGTGTGTCACTAGCCTGGAAAGGGATCAAAGTCAAAATCTGAAGTACAGTTTTTGCTGAATGCATATCACCTTTGCACCATTGTAAACTCAAAGAATTGTAATCGAGGGACCATCCGTGTATCTTTTTTTCAGTGAAATGTCTCTGCTTATCTTTTGTTCACGTTCTGGTTGCATTGTGTGCCTTGTACTGTCGAGTTTTGAAAGCTCTTTCTATATTCTAGATGTTAGTCCTTTGTCAGATATGTGGCTCACAAATATTTCCACCTACTCCATAGCTTGTCTTTTCATTATCTGAACAGGGTCTTTTATGGGTGAGTTTTTAAACTTGATGACATTCAATTCATCATTTTCTTCTTTATAAGTAATGTTTTTTGTGGGATGTCTTAGAAATCTTTGCCTAGCCCAAGATCTTGAAGATTTTTCTCCTAATTTTTCCTTATAGTTTTACATTTGAAGATTTTTCTGCTATGTTTTCCTTATAGTTTTACATTTAAGTCTATAGTTCATTGTGAGGTAATATTTGTATAACGTATGATGTATTGGTCAAAGTTCAGCTTTTGCCTATAGATGTTTAATTTCTTCTGGTTCCACTTGTTGAAGAGATTTTCCCTTCATTGACTTGCTCTTGGCATTTTTGTCAAAAATCAGTTGTGCATATTGTATGGATCTGTTTCTAGACTTTGTGTTCTGTTCCACTGAACTGTGTGTCCATCTGTCTACGATTAGCACAGTCTTCATTACTGTAGCTATCTACCTCTTAAAATCAGGTAGAATGATTTCGAGACTTACTCTTCTTTTCAAAATCGTTTTAGCTATTCTGGCTCCTTTGTACTTTCCAGTATATATTTAAAATAATCTTGTCTATATTTAAAAAAACTTAATGCAATTTTGAGATTGGAATTTTTGACATTATGTTAAGCCTGTATATCAGAGAATTGACATCTTTACTATGTTGAGTCTCCCAGTACGTGAACATGCTGTGTCTCTCCATTTATTTAAATATTCTTTTATTTCTTTCATCAGTTTTTATAATTTTCAGGACACAAGTTTTACTCATGTTTTGTTAGATTTACACCTAAATTTTCATTTTTTGGAGCAGTTGTAAGTGATTGTATTTTAAATTTCAGCATCTGTACGTTTATTTCTAATACAATTGATTTCTCGGTAGTACAATTCAGTGTTCAGCTAGTATCCTGTGGCCTTGTTGAACTAACTGATTCTAGTTTTGCTGTCGCTGTTGTTGTTGTTGTTGTTGTTGTTGTTGTTTTAGATTTCTTGGAATTTTCTCTCATTTCCACTCCAGGCCATGCCACCATCATGATGGTCCTCATAGGTGTCTCTTCTTCCACTCTTACTGCCCTCCAATTCATCCTTTAGATAGCAGATGGGTCTATAATTTCCCTATTCCCAGGAATGACTTTCCAGCACATACAGACTAGATCCAAACTCCTTACCCTGGGCTGTATGGCCCTGCACGTAGACTCTGGCTAGAAGTCCCATGTGTCTCCATGAAATCATCTCCTGTAAGTCTCTTCTGGCTCAGTATGCTTCAGCGGCCATACCCTTCTTTCTGTTCCTTTAGGATGCAGAACTCTTACTCAGCTTGGAGTATTTGTATAAACTTTTCACACCATTTGACATGTGTTTTGTCTTAAACATTTCATGGCTGACCATTAGCTCCTTATAATAATTTTATATCTCAGCTTAGTTGTCTTTTCCTAGAGATGTCTTCCCTGACTACTCACTTTCTATTCTACCAACCTGGTTTCATAGTCTCCATAGCACTTATCCACATGTGATATTTTCTTTAGTTTTTGCTAATTTGTTTTCTGTACTGAGGTGTAAGCTCCATGAATACCATGTAATTTATGTAGAAATTACATACTGAGCGCTTGTTATGTTCCATATGTGGTTCCAATGCCAGTGTTTTGTCTTTCTCCCTTACTGTTGTATCTCCAGCACTAGAATCATGTATGGAATGTAACAAGTGCTCAGTACATAATTTCTACATAAACGAATGAAAGTGTTGTATTTAATGTCATCTCTACCATATCTTGTTTTACTCTTTAAGAAATGAACAGAATACCCAGATCCACATTTTATAGATAAGAGAATGAGGCTTTAGAATAATGAACTATGGAACTATAATAGTATATTTCTTCTGCCTGTTTCAAACTTGATGCCATTACTCATGGCAGATATATGTGAGCAAGAACTTCAAAACGTATGTTGCTAAACTTTGTGTATGAAATTGTTTCTATCTCAGACACTTTGAACTGAAGTTCTGAAAATTCCTGGAAAGCACGTTTCATTATCCCATTCAGATGATTATACCACTGTTTCTGGGCATGTGGGAGAGTTCTAGAAAGAGTGTGTTACCCCTAAATCTGTTTATGATTCTTGGAGTGCTTCTTTGCTTACTGTAAAAGAACATCATTTCATGCATCATATTGTTGGGAAATATTAGTTCCAACTAGGATTGTTACAACTGACAAGGAGAAAAGAAAGTCTTATCTAGGTATTTAAAAAAATTTTTTTAATGTTTATTTCTGAGAGAGAGAGAAAGAGAGAGAGAGAGAGACAGACAGACAGACAGTACATGAGTGAGAGAGGGGCAGAAAGAGAGGGAGACACAGAATCTGAAGCAGGCTCCAGGCTCTGAGCTGTCAGCACAGAGCCCGATGCGGGGCTCATACTCACAGATCTGGAGATCATGACCTGAGCTGCAGTCGGATGCTTAACTGACCGAGCCACCCAGGTGCCCTGTTATCTAGGTATTTAAATATGAGGGATGTGCATTCTGTGTATACTAAATCTCATGGAGATAATACTTATACAAAATTAGCAGAAACAAATATGCACCCTGGGAATACAAATTAGAGTGTAGACACATCCTAGAAACCACCCAAAGCACTCAAGAATAAAAAACAACAACAGCACCTTCTAAGAAGGCAGGCATGTAGTTTTCTGGCTTTCATAGCAACTGCCTACCTCTACGACTGTCTTTAATAGAAAAGTACTTTGTGAAAATTGCGAACTCTCACACTTGTTCTCACTATTCAAAATAAGTCAGTTGGTAGAGAGCTAGCAAGTGGCATTTTGGCCTCTTAGAAATATGGAGAAACTGAGTCTAGTCTGTTCTTTCTGTTAGGATAATGCAGTAAATTAGTTTGGGAGCTCTGTTGCCTAGAGGCAAAGTACAGGGGCTTAAGAGTTCTGGTTTCCAGACTGCTGTGTTTTGAAAGAGACGGATTTTTTTATTTTATTTATTTAATTTTTTAATTTCCAAATACTTGAGCCTGGACGGTGCCAAAAACACAACCAAATTTAGGTAACAGCTTCTCTTCCACCTCTTTGCCCATGAAGTGGAATATATTTATCTGTGACAAAACAGCCTTGCCTCCATTTGGTGGTAAATGTTTAACTTCGTTTGTTTAGAATCAGGGTCAGCTCCTCAAATGTACCTTTTTGCTGTTTAGGCTTTCTGAATCTGATTAACACTGTATCAGGGAATTGTCTGTTGTCTGACCTTGAACAGCATGCTTTTCTGCTTCCTTTTTTTTTGGCGGGTGGGAGGGGGGAGTCATTTTGTACAGCTTTAGACACCGAGATTCTCCCCCAGCAGGCTTGATTGCATTAACAGACTTTTTAAAAGAATTTTTTTTATTGGTACCCGAAGGGTTTCAGCCCCAGTGACCTGTCATCTGTCCCCTCACCTGCTTACATGCTGATTCATTGATGAGCTGGCATCACAGTCCCCGCCTCCCCGTGAATGGTCTGTGAGGTTGCAACTGCTCCTGGAGAGGGGATGCTGAGCTGAGCCACAGTGGGGTACTACAAGTGGGAGCCAGCAGCCTATCTGTTGCCACAGAAGAACTTGGTGACCATACTGGGAAGCAGCCCCTTTTCACCACCCTGTTACTGTTCTATCCGTATCCGGCTGCTCTAGCTTTTTAAAGGAATTTCTGATTCAGGCACTAACAGCTAATTCCACAGGAGTTGTAAGGCAGCCTGTGACATAAACTGAGACAGAAGTTTCCCCTCAGAGACTGTCTTTTTTTTTTTTTTTTTTTTTTTTTTTTTATTGGCAAAGACTTCTGGCTCTCATCAGAGGAATACCTTGTTGCTTAAGATGAGTGGCTGTAGAAAACGGTGTAAACGTGAAATACTGAAATTTGCCCAGTACCTTCTAAGACTATTAACAGGTTCTCTTCATACAGGTAATGACTTTTTTTTTTAATAATAGAGGCTGATAGAGTATGGTAATGAAGTTGAAACGGACTAGGAAAGGCTCACTATTTCTGTGTTGTGTTTATTTTTAATGTTGTCAATAAAATACAATTGTGAGTGTTTGCTGAGACTCACGTTTCTAAAAATGTGTGCAGTGCAGCTCTAATTTTGGGGTAGAACTGGATGCTATGGATGTATCTTTTATGCCTTTTTGGCAGTGTTGCTGTTAAATGTGCCTCAATCTGAGGAAGCAGTGTCTGCAGAGTAGATTTTTTTTTAATGCATGCTTGCGTGAGGGGTTTCTCCCTCTCTCCTGCTTGCTGCGGTTTGGTGGAAAACCACTTATCTGTTTTCTTCTTGCATGTGTTTAGAAATTCTCTAGAACTCTTTGATCATTATAAGCCATAGATTATTTCTAGGATTTGATACCTGAACTAGGCAGTGAAAGAGTTAAGGCCATTCCTTTTGGATTTCTCAGTTGCTTGCAAAATGTGAGCAAAATGTGAAAACAGCTAAAGAGTAAAATGTCCATGAGAGCTTTGATATTTGTTTCATTGCAGTTATTTCGATAGTCAAAAATTTGCACTATTGAAATAGAAACTCTATTTAAATCTAAGTGTTGATAGCAAGAAAATATTTTTAAGATGTTCCAAAACTGTGAGCCTAAACCAGCAGTTTTCCTACCCATGAGGTTCCTAGGCAATGCCGTTATTAAGATACTGACAGGTGGGACCCAAACTACGTCCACTGTGACAATAGATATTTTTAATGGGCCATCAAACTTCTGAGAGGCGAAGCTGGCTCAGTAGCATACTATAGTTTGATTCTGCCTGTGAAGAAGTATTGGTAGCTTTATTTTTTCAACTTAAATTTGTTTTCTTTAAATAACTAGAAAGAAGGGCTAGCAAGTAAACCTATACATTATGATGCAGAGGTTGAGGGATGAATTTGAGCAACATTTGCTCTAGGAAATAAACTCTTTAGTGTTAACAACAGAATTACATATATGATTCTGTCAATAATCCGATAAGGAAGAACACTTTTGAGAGAATAGCTGTGAAAATCAATCCATTTCTTGGAGAATCAAGTATTAATAAACATCAATAGAATTGTTATCAGCTGCTAATCTTCAAGCAGTGCCGATCGTGGTGACTTCTCATGCTTTGAAGAGTGATCACTGACAGTCTGTACCTGACTTTTGTTAACTTTGAGTTCTGTTGTATTTTCCACCCAGTTTTTATATTTCTGTTACCAATACATAGTCCCATCAATATGACTTCACTTGATCGATGATATTAATATATTTGCTTTAAGCTTTCCGTTCAGGATGGTGTGCCATTTGTGATATTGTGTCTCATTGGACAGTGCTCAATATGTGGTCTTTTATCTTGCTCTGAAATTAGAGAAATATTTTATAAAAGAAAGCTTTCTAAGAGGTTTCCATGGAAGTCTGTATTTTCCTCTTTGATAAAGCAATTTTAAGGTTTTACCTGTTTCTTACTGGATTTAGGTGGATTGCTCTGCCTTTTTGCTCGGTCCATGTATAGTTTCCTTAAACTTTCATTTTCAAAGGATTTTATGAGGATGGTAAGTGGTTGCGAAGTCGTAAACCATAAATATTGAATCTAAATTACAGTGGTTATCCAATGACTGGATGGTAATTTATGATATGAAATTTATGGGAAGCTGGTATAGCAACAATTTTTCCAGACTTATTTAATGCATATTTAGAAATCAGTATAGGTGGGACTCCTTTCTGAGCCACAACAGAAAAAAAAAAAAAAAAGAACTTTGAGAAACAGGACAGATCATTATACAGTAGTAAGATAGATTTATGACCTCAGAAATGTGATTATAGCAACTTCTTTCTTGTAAAAATCTTTTCAGCTCAGGCTCTAATACTAAACACTGTAAAATCTAGCCAGAATCTTTACAACTGCTCAAAATGCAACTTGGAAAAGCCAATTTATGCATTTACTAGATGCTGTGATAATATACACTGTTCATATTGCAGAATCTAATGTAAAATTCATTAGAACACTTTCAAGTCCCTTGGCTTGTAATTAATGAAGAAGTAGGAAGCAGAGTTGAATTAGTTTAAAAATTTTGCTTTAAGGTTGGATATGCAAGCATTTGTTAATTGTATCCTGAACAATCAGCATATGCCTTTGTAGTTATCAAAATTTTAAAACAATACCAATATGTCTCGGATGATTTTTTTTTTCTTCATTTTACCAACAAGGTCTTTATTCTCGCTTTTTCCATTAAAGATGTGATCTGAGGAAATAGTGATTCTGTTTTACATTTGAAAACAGGTTAATTCTGAAATACATAACCTGTATTGTTGGGAGTTGCCTTTCATTGATATCCAGAATACACATGCCTTTATACAAACACAGAAAATTTGAAGTAAAAAGAAATTTTCATGGATACAAACTCCGCTTTGATGTGTTTTATTGGTGTTATAACAAGTTAGAGGAAAGCAGCTATTTTTTTTTTCTGAGAGCTTTTCATGTAAGTTTTGGCAATGCCTAGGATTGCTTATAAATAAATAATTAGTAATTCATATAAAATAATCTTTGCAAAAGAGAATATAAAATGGTAAAGATTTGTCCAGGTAATATTATTTTATTTTACCAGAAACATTTTACATATTTTTATCATGGCAAATCATTTTTCAAAGAATAGATTTTACAGACACAAAAATTGGCTTTATTTATGAAAATAGAAGCGTTTTAAGGATCCTTTGTTATGTATAATACTTGTCAGAGATCCATAAGCAAATACTACCTGTTAATGGCATGTCAGTGTAGTGTAGTGAAATACAGGATTAACTGTCCTAATTCCTTTTTGATTTGAGACCTGCATCTTCATGTACCATTCTATACCCAATTCTAGACATGCTCATAATAACCAATATATTCTCACACATCTAAATAAATCAAGGTGATTTATGAGGATTGTAATATGACAATTGTAATATGACACTGGTAATTTGAATGGGCGCTTCGATAGGCAATTTGTGTACCATAGGAACATCTAAAACACCCTCTCACATAAATGCTGACCTATTAAGAAAGGGAGAATGATATCACAAGCACCAGATTTTGAACTGTTTCTTCTTGATGTGTGAAATTTACTATTGGAATGTTTTATGGAACTTATTTGGGGGTTGTTTGGACATTTATCAATTCTCTATACATAGTTTTCTTGAAAAGTCAAGATCTGTAGTCACTTTCTTATTAGCAAGTATACCCCAAACATATATCTTAGGTGGATATTGCCTAGCGCTCTTTTTCAGGCTTCAAGACAGCAAGTTACAGGTGTGGCCAAATTTGACTCTCCACCCAAGGGAACCAAAAACAATTTAAACCAAAATATCCTATTAAGCATTGAATTACTATTTAACTTGTGGGTTAAAGTATTTCAAATTTAATGAAGTTGTATTATTAAAAACATGAAGTAAACATTCATCATTTCATCAAGTAGAAAATTTCAGATTGAGAGAGAGAGGGTGTGCAAGCAAGCACATTTATTTCCCAAGTTTGCGTGGTTTCCAGCCTTACATTCACTGTTGAAGTTACTGTGAATCAAGCCATCCACAGGGCTAGTGATATAAAGATTGAGATATTTTTATGTTACATTTTGCAAGTGTGAAGTGAAAATAAAGGGTGAGCTGTAGAAAAATTGGAGAATTAAGAGTGCCTGTTTCTAGCTATATCTACTTTCTTTTGCTTTCCTCTCTTTCTTCCTCATGGTTACAAGTTACAGGATCGAGTCTTCAGTCACCTCTGACCCTCTTTTCTGTCCTCATCACTGCCACGTTTGAACACGGGCAGACACATCTCTTGCAAAGGATATGTTCCTGAAGACCTCATGTATATAAAAATCCACAAAACGCAAGTTTAATTCTGGCAAAAGGTGACAGGTGTTTCTGTTTCCCAGTTCACATGGCTCTGACATGTGATGATGGAACAAGCAGTTTCTATTTGCTTGGTCTGCCGACTCTGAAATTATGCTGTTCACGATTAAATTTTTATTTTTTAATTCATTCAAATTTTGCTACAAAGTGAGATTGCACTCCTTATAGACTATGTAACACTTGCGTTACTGAAATGCACATCAAGTGCCGCCATGATCTACTTCGCTTTCTTGTGCTGCTTCTATTGAAACCTCCCCTCAGGTGAGAAGAGAGCAGAGAAGGAGGATGTTGTTTACAGTTGACTTCCAAGGAAAAAAATGTCATTGTGTTGCTTTTCCCGACAGAGTATATATTTGAAACTCTATCAGAAGAATGATTTTGGCCTCTATTAACGAGTTGGACTTTCATTCAGGATCCTCAAATTCTGCCATCACAGCCAAATCTAGTTATAGGATCCCTGAACTCAGTGGGAAAAAAAAAAAAAACACCTATATATGAAGACATATACTGACTACCCTTTTCATTTCAGAAGAAAACCTGCATGCTAATGTTTAATAGCCTTGTATTTTATGTTCCTTACCATATAGTTAGTCTATGAGGTAAACTTGTAGGGCTTGAAGACTCTATAAAAGAAGACTGTTTAATCATTGTGAGAACTCCAAACTAGTCCGTGATCCCATCTCAGTCTTAGATATGCTAAACTCTTCAAACTCATTTGTTGACTGATGGGCAAAATGAATCAATATGTAACATGCAGTCTAAAAGGAAGAGCTAATATTCATAGAAGCAGCTGTTTTTGCCACTCTTGGCTAGGGTAATCAGAGCTTTCTTACCAGAAACTTCAGCAATTAGACATCAACACTTCGTTGAAGTTCTGGAAGAAATATTGAAGCTTTACATCATAGGACCAAGACTGTTGAGGATATGATATGTTGATTGTGATATGTTAAGAGTTATGTTTCCTGGCAGAAAAGAGATATCATACTCAAGAAAAGGATTTGATAAAGGGACTGTGTATGTGGGTAGGGTATAAGGGAATCAACAGGGGTAATGTGTGCTCTGAAGCGAGCAACAGCAGACCGCTGAAGGGCCAAGGGAGGGGAGCCCTCTCTGAAGCCTGGAGAGGGAAACTGTTTTCCGGGGGCTGCTTGATAGGAGACGTGGCCTTTAGTCCAGGGACACTGCCAACTCCTGGAGACCTGAGAGGAAGGGAGTTCCAAGGGCAAAATAAATAAATAAATAAACAAACAAACAAACAAATAAATAAATAAATAATGTATGTTGCTTCTCTTTCTTCCTACCTTCAGATTTATTGATACTACACCCACTGGCTTCATTCTAGAAGCTAGTGAGAAAACCACTCCAAGTAGGGGAAATATGCTCATGGCTGTATTTATTAGTTTATTTTAACTCACCACAGGTATTACCACTGGCAAGACTTCCTTTGTTTACAATTACTAAATTGGTTGTGTCGCTTCCCCTCAGAAGATACTGAAAGTGGCTTGAGCAAGCTAGTCCTCTCCCTGGATGACTCCTAAGGTTTCTGTCATTCTATCACATCTTTCACCATCCTTGTTTATCTTTCATTTTGACCCCACAGCTTCTGTCCAAAATTTCTCTGTGTGTTTCTTAAGCTTTATAAGTAAAATAAACTTATACCTTCAAACCAATTGTTTTCTGAGGAGACGCCACTGTCCTCAGTCAAATTAAATGGCACGAGAAAACAATGAAATCTTTGTTACATGAGAAGACAGTATTGTAACCAGTACAATGTGGCTATGGATTGTGTATGCTAGGTATGATGGTGGATTTTATGAGGTAAAGTATATTTCCTCTCCAAGCTCCGTTTTCCAGCTTTGAGATATAATTGTGGGTTGGTAGGTGGGGAGAGGCAAAGATCTCAGGAACTGCCTGCCCTACCTTGTGGAAGAAGGCAAATTCCAGCTGGCCGTGATAGACATCAGCACCGATATAGTTTTGACAGTATCCGCCAAGCAATTTGATAAACCAACTAGTTTTTATCAAGCCTCTGCAATGAGTGGCCCCATGCCTAACATTGTCCATTTCTTCTGTCTGATTGAGATACCACAGTAACACCAGAATGTCTCAAAATGTTTTCTATTTGAGGCCTATGTTTACTTTAAGTTTTTAAAGGTGGTTGCTTAGGACCGTGCAGCAGGATAACATCTCGAAATGGCTGAGGAGGGGCAGTAATCATGATAATAATCAGAGAGAACTGAGTGGGTAGTCAGGGTGGAAGAACTATACCAAGTTTGGTTGGAGGAATAAACTCTGTAAAAAGCATTCCATCATTTGACAGCCTCCTTTATGTGTCTCGTGTCGGGCTCACTGTCTGGCTCTGTTGAGCTTCCCCTAATGTCTTTTCATCAACGGTCTTCATGACCGTAACATAAATATATTACATTAAAAATGAAAAAAAAAGACTTCTGAGAATGCATTCCAGGAGAGCTGTTCTCCCTGCCCAGCGCCTGGCTGTGCTTCTGGAAGGCAGTGGCACGCACAGAGGAGGAGATGGGAACCTCAAGTTGGAATTTCAGCCCCATCCCTCATCCTACAGTTAAGTCACCCAGCTGCTCTGAGTTGGGTCAATTCATCTGTCAAATGGAAATATCCCTACTTATATTTCTGTTATTGTGAGGCATTTAGCAAATGGTAACTTGTGTCATTATTACTGATCTGGTATCTGTAGGATGTTCTGTTTTTGTTTTCAATTTTTTTGTTGTTGTTCGTTTCAAATTAAATTTTCTCCAAAGGTAATTGGATACCTAGTCATCCTTGTGCTGCCTGGTAATTAGAAATAAAGAGGAAGCAACCTGTATAAATTACTGCAATTTTTAAACTCTTTTGCTTTTGCTTTTATTAGTTTTTAGTAACTATAATTGCCTCTTATTCATTCAACTAACATTTATTAAGTGCTTGTTAAGGACTGAGCCTTGTGGTTTTATAAACTATTTCTTCACAATTCCTTCCTTCCCTATGTTACCCTGCCAGTAGAACCAATAAATGCAGGGCAATTAACTCAAGAAACCAACGTGTACTAATATTTCCAGAAACAGAGGGGAGCTGTCCTATGTGGTTTTAGCCAAGAAGAGGCAAGCACAGTGGGCAACCTAAGGGAGAGGATAAGTCTTTAAGATACGTTCTTCTGAAGGAATTAGGAGAGGCTGGTAAGGGAGGAGCCAAGCAAGAAAGGTGAGGAAGCAGCGGGGAGGGAGAGGATCAGTGGGGTTATTTGTAGAAGGAGGAAGTTTTGCTAAAAGGTGTCGGGATCGCTGCAGAAACGACCAGATTGCTGCAGAAACCAGCAAAGACCACTAGAAGGTTCTATTCCTTTTCCAGATAAATACTTCTGTGGCTTATTGAGCAATAGTGAATCTTGCATTTCTGACCTTCCCCTGGGATCTGTCTTCACTGATGTTCACTGACTTCTGTACTTTTTGAACTCTCATCAACCCTGTATTATTTAACAGATTCAGGTGTTAGAGTCACAGCTCAAGTAGATCTGAATCTTCTAAAAGACATTTAAAAAATTAATTCTCCAGCTCTCCCCTAACACTGTCCACTTGATGGTATCTGCTTAAAAATGTAGTTTTAAGGGAGGGAATCATAAATAAATATGTTTCCTCATATAATTTAACATGTTCCTTTCCCACAGAGAACTTATCCCAAGGTGCCACATCCAAGAAGTGGTGGGGCTAAGGTATAAAACTAGATTTTTTAGAATCCAAACTCTACCTTTGTTTCAACACACCGTTCTCCTTACTCAAACTCAAACTCACTCTGAAATGCTCTATGATGATTTTAATTCTCAGGTCAGATACCACCTTAGTGAGCCATTTCCAGCCCAAAAGAGCCCTCCCCTCGTCACCTCTAATGACTTTCTTGTACATCATCTTTTTGAAATTTATTAGGTAGATAGGGTGACCAAAACTGAGGCACTTTTCAGAGTAAAAAAGAGGCATTCCTAAACACAGCACAAATGCAAGCCTGTCCCAGACAAACTGGGATATTTGGTCACCTTCCCTGGGGAAATGTCCACCATCTAAAATAATTGTGATTATTTACAAGTGTCTGCAAAGCTGGAATGTGAATTCCTTTTTAGGACCGTGTTTGTTTTGTTCACTCTTGTAATCCAGTGCCTAGACCGTGCCCAGCACATAATAAATGCTCAGTAAGTAGTCACCAGATACATGACTGCATTGCACACCAGTGCTTCCTCAGGACCAAGGCTACATCTTCTGCTTCTGTGTTACTGCATGTTTTCTCCCAGTTTGACAGGAT
Source organism: Panthera uncia (assembly GCF_023721935.1). Taxonomy (NCBI): domain Eukaryota; kingdom Metazoa; phylum Chordata; class Mammalia; order Carnivora; family Felidae; genus Panthera; species Panthera uncia. The sequence continues at coordinate 16,625,239 of NC_064811.1, read as the reverse complement.
TGTTATTGTTTGCCTCTGTCACTTCTTGTGATCTGGGTCGTGTCAGCTCCCCGTTCTAATCTCTGCTGTTGTTCCGCTTTTTCTTATCTCTGCCCAGTTCTTCTTCCCATTATAGAAACTGTTACAGGTAATCCAGAGCCCTGTAAGTCTGAATTCTCTCTAACTGTACACAGAAGAGAGGTATAACTACCCATTTAAAAATAGGGGTAGGTACTGTTTACTTGTCTATTTGCTTCATAAGTCACGTATCCTACGAGTGATTTATGTATACATGTCTATGTATCTTCTCATTTTTCTACAGTGAACATATTATACGTATAATGATTGCATTTGAATATTTGTCAGGTAATAAAGTAGAAATTTATAAGTTCTTCCGGTCTTCAGCTACAGTAAACCTGCTAGAGATAAAAATATGCCACCTTGGATACACTATAAATTTAAGAGTATTAGAAAAATATATATTATCAACTTTCTGTTTTTTTATCTACAGTTTTCTCTTCAGCTGCCTTATTACTTTGAGAAAATTGTAAGTTCCCCTAGCTCAGTATTATCACCTCTACAATGGGAGGATTTCTGTTGTGCAAGGTCACCAGGTTAGGACAAGAGGCTTAAAGCCTGCCAAATCAGTCAAGTTCCTCTTCTGTAATACATTGTTAGGATACATAGAGCCTGTTTTATTATGGGGTATACATAGAAGAGTTTCCTACCATCTTATAATTCCCTGAGCCAAACAAGTCAAAAGGCGTCAAAGGGCTATGAAGCCAGTTCTATAAAAAGCTTTTAGAACTTTTAAAGATCAGTTTTATGCTGTGTCTACTAAAGTCCCCCAAGGGAAACTATACAGCCAACTGCTGGGCATTTACCCAAATACATGCAATTGTGCCTTCCAGTCAGGCCTTCCTAGCGTGTCTCCAAGCAGAAGCATAGTCTATGATCTCTGAAGGTTAAGAGATTTGTTGGAGCTCAATCAGTGAAAGTGCACAGCACAATGGCATTAATAAAGATATTGTTATGTATGTCATACTACTTGTAGAAATAGTTGTGTGGAATATGTTATTGGCTCACAGGTATGTGAACTCTCAATGGGCCATAAACTCTCCATTGGTCTAACTTCTTTTCAGAAGAGAATATTGGCGGCCGAGTTACTGGAGTGATTTTTCCAAGGTCATGAAACCAGTTAGTCTTAATACTAGTCAGTCCATTATACCATCATTCCAGAAGCACATTGTTCTGTCAGCTTTACATGGTGATAAGAGCCTGTGGTAGTGGCTTGGTCTGAGAGAAATGCCTGGTCTTGGTGGCCAAGAAGTCCTGAACTGAAGTCTTAGCACCGTCGGTGTTAGTAGGAGACCTCAGGCAAGTTTACATTCAGATATCCCGTGATGTCTGTTTCCTCATCAGAAAAATTAAGTGATCCCACTTCAGGCTTCCACCAGGGACTTTTTGAAGTCAGCATTTTTAAGGCCAATAGTTGGGGATCAGTATTCATTCAAACAGTCTGAAGCCCTGTTTTGGATACTGATAAACCTCGTGAAACTTAGCAGCTAAGTCGTTCAGTTGTTTTGGCCAAAGTGTGTTTGGTTTATATCGATTTAAAAATTTCAAGAAGTAAATAGAATACCTAACTTAAAGATCTCCTTCAAAAATGATACAGTGTAAAATCTGTATACTTAAAGGGTTACACTCAGTGATGCTTTAATACTCTCACCAAAAATCCTCTCCGGCCTAAAATAAAAATTGCAGGCAACTTGTATATGGCTACAATATGTGCAACATATATGTTTTTGCTAAAAATTCGTGAGTATGAAGTACTTAATTTTTTTAAGTTAGTTAATAAAGCTTTTTTCTTCATCAATGGATAAAATTAGTAACTATACCTATCCTGCCTATTTCCTGGGATACAAAATGTAATAGAATTAAAAAATAATGGGAAGTAGAAATTATCTCTTTCAGAAGTCAGTATTATGAACCTGATGATTTCTTAAATTCCTTATGAAATATTATAAGGGGATAGGAGGTGTACATTGATACTAAAATCCTATATTTAGGAAAAACCAAATTTATTTAATACAATTCATTTATGTTTTAAGACTTCAATTATGAATGATAAAATAATATTAATCTTGGAAAGTATTTTATTATGAAATAATGAAATTTAAAATCTCAGAGTCTGTATATAAATTTAAAGGATACACAAGGGCTATACTCTTAGGGTTCAGAACAAGAAAAGCAGTCATTAGAAATGTGAAGTCAGCCCATTCAAGCCTCTAGAAATTTAGGTAAATGATACTTCTTCCTTTGTTTTTGTTGCATTTAACATACTAAAATTTTTATTTCGAAGTAAGCACTTTTTTTTTCTTTTTTACTTACTCCGGATACTGACCTCTACATAAGGACAGTCTTGTGCTTGAAATCTGTCTTCACCAGTCATTAGCAGTATGATCTTGGCAATTTTCTTTACCTCACTCAGACTCAATGACCTCATCTGTAAAAGGGGATAATGACAGGGCCACCTTCAAAAAGATTTTGCCAAACATGCAGATAATATGCAGACTTAAGATAGAGTCTGACACAAGGTAATTGTTCAGTGACATGATTTTATAATAATAATGTGTATAAGTTCATCAGATGTTTATTGGCTTCTAGCGTGTGTGATACACTAGCGGGCATGGTGAGGCATATGAACATTCATGAGACACCAGCCCTACCATAAAGAAGCTTAACATTTACTAGAGGAATTAGAAAATACATAAAAAAATGTGAATACAGACTTTAATAAGTGAAGTGCCAGGAGAGAGGTTCAGACAGTGTGTTACTAGAATCCAAAGAAAGGATTTCCTTCATTTTTTGGCAAGAGAGTCGTTTTAGGGGTAATAACATGTGAGATAGGTTTTAGGAGCTATGGGTTTGGAGACGCTGAGCTAGTCATTAGACTTCCCAGGAAAAGCAGAGAAACAGAAGAAGGGGAGATATAGACAGAAATATATTGCTAGGTTTCATTCATCCAGCAGATAATTGTTATGTGCCTACTCTCTTCTAGGCACTATTCTAGGAACTTAGAAAACATACATCAGTAAATGATGATTTATTGCTGTCATGGAGCAGGGAAATAGATAATAATCATACTGAGTTGATTAAACAGCATGTCAGTGGGTGGTAGTTACTCTGCAGAACAGCAGAACAGGGTAAATGGGTTTGGGAGGAATGTGGAAGTTGGGGCAGGTATTAGTTTGCTTCAGCTGCTATAACAAAATACTGCAGATTTGGTGGCTTAAACAATAACAATTTATTGTCCCAAAGTCCAAGATCAAGGTGTTGGCAGGTTTGGTTTCTTCGGAGGCCTTTCTCTTTGGCTTGCACATGGTCTTGTTCTCAGTGTGTCCTCACACGGCAGTTCCTCTGTGACGACATGGCTCTGACATCTTCCTGTGTATCCAGATTTCCTTTTCTTATAAGGATACCAGTCAGATTGGATGAGGGCCCACTCTAATGGCCTTATTTGATGGAATCACCTCTTTAAAGACCTGATCTGCAAGTTCAGTTACATTGTGAGGTTAGGGGGTTAGGGCTTCAATATATGAAATTTAGGGGAACACAATCAGCTCATAACAGAATGATGACAGTTTAAATAGAGTGGTCAGGATAAAGTGGTTAGGTCAAAATCCTGAAGCAAGCAAGAGAGCCATAGAGATGTATGGAGAAACAGATTCCAGGCAGAGAAACTTCCAGTGCAAGGGCCCTAAGACAGGCTTGCGTTCAGTGTGTTTAAAGAACAGAAAGGAGGTCAGTTAGCTGGGGCAGAGAAAAACCAACGAGGGTAATTGGAGATAAAGGCAGACAAACAAAGGAGACCAGAATATACAAGGCTTTACAGGACATGGTGAGAACCTGGGCATTTGCTCTGAGTGACACTGACAGCCACTGCAGGACTCTGAGCAGGAGTCAAATTCAATCATGCTAATCTCTGGCTGCTCTTTTGAGATGCACAATAGAGTAGGAGTCACCTGACTACAGCCCATGGGCCAAATCCAGCCCATTGCTGGGTTTTGTATGGTCCATTAGCTAAGAATTATTTCTACATTGATAAGTGATTGATAAAACCTCAAAAGAAGAAGATTTCATGACACAGGATAATTGTATGAAATTCAAATTTAGCACCCAGAAATGAAGTTTTAGCTGGACTCTACTCATTTAGTGACATGTTACCTATGGCTGCTTTTGTGTTACAGTGGCAGAGTTGAGTAGTTATAAGGCCACCTGCTTGGCCTGCAAAGCCTACAGTATTTTCCATCTGAGTCTTTCAGGGTAAGTTCTCTGACCCCAATGCAGAGGGTCGAGGATCGAACAGTGGGGAGACTGGTGGCTCTGATCAGGACTGTAGCAGTGGAGGCCTTAGCGGGGGTTGGACAGTATTGCTACTGAGGCAGTGTGTTTGGGCGAAATGATGGGGAATGTGGATTGGGGAGAGGTTGTGGACTTGAATGCACTGCAGTTAAGCAGCTATCCTGCAGGCCTTTGAACACAGATGTGCCGCCATTACTCCAGCTTTGCTTTAAGAAGACTGATTGGCAGCTGAAGTCCATGAGGGGCTGACAGCAAAGGTCAAGTCAATAGGTATGTCTGTGGCCTGGAAATGGAAAGATGAGGATGAGCAAAAGGTAGATTCAAGAGTCCCCTGAACACATCAAGCAGCTTTTCCATTTTCTGTGCCAGTAAGGAACCTTCTGTGATAATATAGCAGTTTTGCAACAACTCTAAAAATATCTTGAAGTGCTAGAATACTAGTATTCTAATTATATACCCTTTGAGTTAAAATAGAGTTCTTCAAGTGAATCAGGCCGGATGCCTTTTACAATTTAGGGCTTTGGATGTGTAATATTGAAAATATGAACTCAAAAGAAGAGCATCAGGAAAAAATAAAAAAGAAAAAAAAAAAGAAAAAAAAAGGAACCATCAGTAATCCATAAGTGGTCAGAGGAACTCTCAATCTGGATTTCCACCTGATTAATTAGCATTTTTTGGTCAAAAGTAAAATTCTTGAACTTTGCATTTCTATTTTGTTGTATGAGCTACTTTTATAATTTAGGTCTTCAGCCTTAGTTTTAAAGTACTTCTCTAGATGTCCGTTATCTTTGCTAAGATACCTGAGTCATGTTCTTTCCAATATATACTTGGAAGATTGATGGGTGAAAAGACACTTAATTCAAGTTTATGTGTTCCTTAAATAATCTCAATTATATTTTTCACATAGAGATTTGCCTCTTCCTTAAAATAACTCTTTATCATGATAAAAGGTGGTTATAATATTAATTCTATAATCTTAACTGATATAGTTAAAGCAATGCTCAGCGTTTCATATATTATGTCCAACGGTATCCAAGTTTACTTTGTGACATATATTTTCCAATCTTGATTTTGTCCATCTTTCCAATTCAGGTGATGATGAGTAAGGCTGAAACACAAAGCAGTCGAGATATAGGAAGAACAGAGTGGGCTAAAATCTTATAAATCTTTACGAAAGAAAGAGTTATATAGCATAAAATAGACTTCAAACCCAGAATTGATTTATTCATATATGAAGGAGTACAGCATTCCTTGAATGAATATATTTCTGTTGACAGGATCTTTCAGACATAGCTATATTCTGAATTTGGACTAGTTAAAAGAAGCGTGGAATATCTCTGCTGCAATGAGGAGAGGAAAGTAGGATCTCCTGTCCATCTAAAAATAATCATTCTTTACCAAGAATGGAGAGGTGATTGAGTATCCTCACTAGAATTTCCAAGGAAGAAATCATTTGTGGACAAGATTTGAGGGTGACTTACCCAGATTATGATTTAACTTCAGAAATGTCACTCAAGTATATATGCAGGTAATTGAGTTGGGAAGATGGTAAAATTCATTTGCTATCTTCTGGTTTATTTTTCTTAAAAGGGGAGTTCTTATTATTTATTTTTCTTAAAAGGGGAGTCTTTCAGACTCTGAGAAGTAAAAGACCCAAGTTTCACAAATAGAGCTGAAGACAATGAACTCCAAAGTGTAGTAATGGGTGGCAGTGACTCTTGAATCCATTCCTGTCATTTTTCAGAGGAACCCAAAACCCCAGAAAGCCAAGTTCATTGACTGCCCTTTAGCTAGGCATTGTTGTCTCAGTATATATTTGTGGTTGGGCTGGATTTACCTAAAAATTCAGTGGCCATGTTTGGCCAAGAACCCTTTTCTCTAGCTAAGAACCCCTTTCTCTTTCTGCTAGAGTCCAGATTATAATTCTTCCTGGTGTCTGATGCCGACATTGGTATAAGTAAGCTAATTTTCCATGGCACTTAGACTTGGCATTAAACAGCAGTTGGGTCATATAATAAGAAAGTAGCCCTTTCATAATTTCTTCCATTCTTTTGATAGAATCAGTGGACACCTTGAGCTCCTGCAAATATATCTTTATCACCACTCAAAAACTTGTGACTCTGTTTTTAACAGCAGAGCAGATCTGAGGTTCAGTCTTCAGGAGGGCAAGAGGAGTAACCTAAACTTTGAGAACATACCCACGTTTGGTTTAGAAGGTATTTTCTATGGATTTATTCCATTTATGGCTAAGTAATTTTCTTTTCATGAGAGAATGCACATTTTTTATTTTATAATACCTTTATTTAACTAAAACTGATTCATTTTAAAAACATAGATCCAGAGGTTACATGGGTATAGTACAACTGGTTAAATAAGTACTGGGTGTAACACAGATACTGCGCAACCATGAACAGGGTCCACAGATGACTGAGCTTTGAAGACATTTACCCAGGCACGACCACGGCTGCCATATCTGGGGATATGAGCAGCATATGGTGAAAACCCATGGAATAAAAGCAAGAGGACAAATTCTTTTTTTTTTTTTTTTAAATGTTTATTTATTTTTGAGACAGAGCATGGATGGGGGAGGAGCAGAGAGAGAGAGGGAGACACAGAATCCAAAGCAGGCTCCAGGCTCTGAGCTGTCAGCACAGAGCCCGACATGGGACTCGAACTCACGGACCATGAGATCGTGACCTGAGCCGAAGTCAGACGCTTAACCGACTGAGCCACCCAGGCGCCCCACAAATTCTGGTTTTTGATTTGTTGGGTGAGGATACTCCATCCAAGCTTCATGTGTCAAAAGTACAATGAGAAAGATTACAGTTGGAAACAGTTGATGTACTGCAGCTCGGCATTGTGAGGTAACTTTACAAAAGTGAGAACACTGTAGTCTCCAAGATGTAATATTCTAAACAATTAAGGAACATTACCCACTCATCATAACCATTAGGGGCTAAATTGCCCCAGTAATCACCATAGGCTATTACCTCTTCAAAGTTACTTTTACCCGGAAGCATACAAATCAATTTCACCCAGCAGAAAGCTTATTTGAATTACTTGTAGAGAAAGCCCACACCCATTATCCTATAGAAGAGGTAGAAAGGTACATGCTTGTGTATCCATAGATACATGCGTGCACCTGTTAACTCCTGCTTGTTATGTGAACTTCCACGTCTGTCAGAGCCAAGTTTCTGGTTATTACCCTAAGAAGAGATATAGCTATTCTGTGTCTCCCTCTCTCTCTGACCCTCCCCTGCTCATGTTCTGTCTCTCTGTGTCTCAAAAATAAATAAACGTAGGGGCGCCTGGGTGGCTCAGTCAGTTGAGCGTCCGACTTCGGCTCAGGTCATGATCTCTCACTCTGTGGGTTCGAGCCCCGCATCGGGCTCTGTGCTGACGGCTCGGAGCCTGGAGCCTGTTTCGGATTCTGTGTCTCCCTCTCTCTCTGTCCCTTCCCCGCTCATGCTCTGTCTCTCTCTGTCTCAAAAATAAATAAAAAACATTAAGAAAAAAAAAATAAATAAACGTTAAAAAAAATTAAAAAAAAAAAAGAGATATAGCTAAGGATCGAACACAATAAATGCAGCAAAAAAGCTCTATTACTTTAACTCGGCTGATAAGTCATTAATATTCTCCATTCTAAATCCAATTTGTTAGAATTTCTAATGCTTAAGTATTTAAATACTTTCCTTTCTGTTTTTAAATACTCCCTACGAGGCATAAGAATAGGTTCTGGTGTCTTTTAGTCTAAAAAAAAAAATGAGTTGGGATGTTTAAAACCAAATATAAAAAAGCATGTGTACAATAACTTGCCAATCAACTTCATGTAAACTTTAATTCTTGAGTAACATTGACTACAACTCAGGTAGATATGATAGGCCAAGTAATGATTTCATAATGTTTAAAACTTCTGCTGAAATCAGATGTTTAGGTAGAAAAGAAAAGCTCTTTAAAATTGGCTGTTTACTTGGAAGAGCATAGGAGAAGAGTTCATTATTCATTTATCAGCAGCTCATTAAGTAGGTACAGTACATTAGAATAGCTGGCTCAAGATTAGAATGATAGTTTTACAGATAGTAAATTCAATGACACTACAGTCCCACTTGTTTTCAGTTTATTTTTTAAAAATTTTGCCAGAGGCAAAACTTAAATTTTTAGAACCTGAGATTTGGAATAAGATACAATAATATATTATCAACTAAAATTTCTCTTTTTTTGGATCTTCCATTTTTAATAAAAGTTTTCTTCTTATTCTGATAGTTTGAATTGATTTTCTGCCTTCTTAATTAAGCATTACATTTTGTTTATATTTTTGTTATTAAAAGTCAATCCTGTGACTATTGGAATTCGGTCAAAATTAAGCTAGGTAGTGTCAGGATAGAAGATGGTATATTTTGATCAACTAAGAGAAGGAAGAGGATGTAAAGAAAATAATGTGAAGTTAACATGCACTTCTGAATCGTTTTGAGGACACACTCTTGTAATTGCAGCCATGGGCAAGTAATTTAAACTCTCTGATTTCTTCATAGAATTGTTTATTTGTGAAAAGTGCTTTATAACCTGAGAGATGCTAGATAAATGCTCTGGCCTCCAGTGATTCCCACCTCCTGGACTCACACACATTTGGCATCACTGCCCATGTTGTACCAGGGTTGATCTGTGTGACTATTCGAATGTAGCAGACATGATGACGTGTCACTTCCAAAATGAAGTTGTGAAAGGTACTGTGGTTTTCATTGTAATCGCTCTCAGTGTCCGTTGATCACTTTGGGGAAGCCAGTGGTGAGGAAGCAAGGCCCCTGTCAATGGCCATGTAAATGCACCTTCTTGGAAGCAGATCCTCCAGCCCAGTCGGACCTTCTGATGCCTGAAGCCCTGGCCTCTTGACTGCTCTCTCCTGAAAGACCCTGCCCCCAAACCACCCTGCTAAACCACTTCCAAAGTTATGACCCACCAGACACTGTGAGATAAGTGGTTACCACTTTTTTGTTTTGTTTTGTTTCGTTTTGTTTTTCTTGGTGTTTTTTAGAGATAGAGATCCCAAGACTCGGGGATCATGACCTGAGCTAAAGTCAAAAAAGCTGGACGCTTAACTGACTGAGGCACTAAGAGCACCAAATGGTTACTGTTTTAATCCATTAAATTTGAGGATAACTTGTTATACAGCAACAGATAACTAGGACAGTGTTGTTGTTATCCCAAAAGTCACCTTCCCCTCCCACTATCCCTTATAAAGAGCCTATGGTCCATTCATGGTACCCGAGCTAGACAGAACAGATTAAAAAACAAAAAACAAAAAAAACAAAACTACTCATAAATATATGCTAGACTGATAAAAACAAAACATGTATTAAATATACACTGACCCTTTTTCCCCCCAAGTGATAAGTAAATTTTGATCAGAAGATTATTACCTCAGTTAAAGTTCCCAGCAGCTCTGGGAATGGGTGTTTCTTTCCCCCTTCTCAAGAGAAGAAACCAAAATTGACAGAGGTTAAGGAATGATCACAGGGCAGATGTGTTACAGAGCCAGTATCTTAAATGAGATCAGTCGTATCCCGCTTTGTGTATTAAGTAAGCATCAATCAACCTCTAAGAGAATGTCTGTGAAGCACACAGTTTTACTGCACAAAGCTTTATATTTAGGAGAATTTGTTTCCTTTACTTGAGGCTTCAGGACTAGGCTCCAGAGGGATGTATTTTCTTGAAGTAAGATACTTGAGTCAAAGGGGCATTGTTGGGGTATAATTCAATTGTGAAGGTATCTAATTTTCTTCTTGGGAGCCATTAGACCTTTACAATGAATATTTATTCTTGCAAGCCAATCGGGTTCTGTGCACTGCAGCATAGATTTCAGGCTGATCCTCTGGTGTGGAGCTCAAAACATCATAACACCCGAGCTTCTGAGTAATGGTAGCAGAAGGGGACCCATAAATCATATAGATCCATTAATAGTTAGATAAAATGGTGAGGGATAGCCAAGAGAAGAACTGGATTCTGCTGACACTTGAAATGTGATGAAGATTCTGTGAAGCAGAGATAACGTAGGAAGGATGTCTATGTAGAAAACCATTCTACATGTGCCAGTGGTGGGGATTTTCTCCACATTTATTTGGCCTCCATTACAATTCTAAAGTAGATTCAAATTGCTTTGTGATGGGAATTATATCAGACAGCATGCAGAAGGAAGAGTCTTCCAAAAACAGGCTACTGGCTTCTGAAATATTGGTGTGGTCTCTATCATGGCAATTCAGAATCTTCTAGATCCCTGTACGAATTCCTTAACTGTGGCTGGCTACATTTGAAAAATATTTGTTTGCCTTCATAGCTAACCATGCTTGTTAGATTTTTGGAATTCAATAAGCCCTGACTGTTCATAATTCAATATTTTAGTGACACATTTTTAGGTTTCTAAATCAGTTTTATGAGGCATGTGATAAAAATAAAATCAAAGTCTGTTGAACACTTATGGTGCTCAGTCAGTTCTGAATATGACCTGTAAGAAACAGAGTAAAAACAAAATGACACTGAGTAAGCCATTTTTACATCATTTTTATTAAAAGAAAAAGAATGACTAAACCAGTGGAAAACATAACAAGCTACTAAAACGTTTAAAAACTTTTCATTCACGAGATTCTGTGTACATATTTTATCAGATGGAGTTGGGGTACAAAATGTAAGTTACCTATGATAGACTGTATTCTCTAAATCTAATGACATGTTACAATTGAGCATTCAGAAATACATTTGATGTGTTGATTCTCATCCCATTTCAGATGTGTGCCTTGTTCAAATAGGTCGCAAATCCTAAGTGAGGATATTATTTTTCTACCAAGTAATAAATGGAATCTTATCTTTCTTGTTGTTTAGAGATCTCATGTATACATGTGTGTATGAAATAGTTTATTTGTTCCAAACTTGACATTAGCTCTCAAATCCAAGCAGATTAGCAGACCTTATAGCCTTCCCTCCGTGATCTCTCAATTAGAAAAACATGTTCTTCTTCAGCTCTTAGAGATTAGTTGACTGAGGCAGATTACTCAAAAAAGGTTACTGTTATTTAGACCATGCTTCTACTTAATATTTTAGAACTACCATGGCTTATTTTGAAAGGTAGTATCGTCTTTAGTTGCATTGTCCTTTGAATAATTGAAGATATATTTTGACAAATGACTATGTAACCGCTCAACCTCTTGCAAGTAGGTTCTTTATGAATGCATTTTCCCAGGCCCTTTCTTCAATCTCATATGGAAACAGTAGAACACAGATTTGACATCTGCCTGAAGTGGTTCACTGTGATCAGTGACCATGGATATCATACTGTTGGTTATCTGCCATGTCTCTCTCGATATAGATATAGATATAGATATAGATATAGATATAGATATAGATTAGATATAGATTAGATAGATAGATATAGATATAGATATAAATATAGATATAGATTAGATATAGATATAGATTAGATAGATATAGATAGATATAGATATAGATATAGATATAGATTAGATATAGATTAGATAGATATAGATATAGATATAGATACAGATACAGATATAGATATAGATATAGATATAGATATAGATATAGATATAGACAGATGCACCTGGGTAGCTCAGTCAGTTAAGTGTCTGACTCTTGATTTTGGCTCAGGTCACGATCTCACGGTTGGTCCGTGAGATCAAGCCCCGCATCTGGCTCTAAGATATAGAAGGTAACACTGTGTTTAGCAGTGCAGAGCCTGCTTGGGATTCTCTCCCCGCTCTTCCTCTCTCCCTTGCACTCTCTCTCTATCACAATCAATCAATCAATCAATCAATATTTCAAAAAGGAAATAGATATAGACAGATGTCAATACTCCTTAATTTGTGTTTATTTATAAATTATACCCATACTCTACTAAAATATCATAGAAATTATACATATAAACAGTAAAATGTAAAATAGTGTGATAGATATAAATATTTAAACATTTTTATTAACTAACAAATATCAAACTTTTTAAATTAAAATGTAAGAATGATATATATTAAATTATGTTATTTCTACTTGTATATAATAACAATGTATATAATAAGTTTGGTGAGAAAAATCATTATCTTTTCTCAGTTATTTTTGAAAATCTCAATTTTACTTTTTCTTCTTTTTCATACTTCAGTTCCAAGCTTAGTTCACATATTAAGGAATGTTTACTTTCAATGGTTGGAAAAGTTATTACATAAGCATGTATATCAACAAAGAAGAAGCACATAGTACCTCCTGCTTACGGAGTCATAATATATATTTTCCTTCCAATCCATGCTTTGATACAGCAGTTGTTAAAGGTCCACACAATTTATACAGGATGAAATTCATTTTTAAGGTATAGAAGGTAACTGATATCTGATGGCATCTTCATAATTTCACATTATCAGAGGCTCATTCACACCTGACCTGAATACATTGTCACTTCCTTTGCCTGCCATTTGACTGACGATGAGGCCTGCCAGGGAGCAGAAGCACCCCCTCTGCCGTGTTCATGTCCTGGGCATGCACTGTGAACATTGTTTGCAATCCAAGATTTCTTTTAATGAATCATCTGTTTCTGTCGTCTCTTTTGTGAGAGTGAGTCAGAATGGAATAACCCTAAACAGTGTGTTCTATAAATCTACCTAACCAGACGCACACTAGTTCTGATGTTGCAGTATGTTGGGTGTGAACTAATGTGTGTTAGTGTCTCACTGTGTTTAGCCTGGACCATGCTAAGAATTTCTCTCCTTCCATTGAATACTTCTTTTGCTTTAGTGACATACAATCAATGTGTTAAGAGTTAGTACAACTTAATTCTCTCTAAAAAATAAAAGCATTATTCATAATATTTTGGAATATTTTCTTCCCGTATTTTATTCCATACCCACTGTGGAGATCATCACTTTATGGAATAAGGAAATGATAATTATCTCATCTTTTTTGTGGAAAAAGGCTTATCTGTGCCATTGCACATAGCAATCTTCATGGATTTGGAATTTTAATACGAAACCATAAAATCATGTCTGGATGCATTGTTAACTGAGTAGATTTGCAGAGCATTTTGGGCAAACTCCTATCATAGTACTACTGTGATATTCTATCCTTACCCTTTCTCCGGTGTCCTAACCCACTCTTCCCAGCCCCAAGACTGTGAGCCCAATAAGGTTAGTGATTACATTGTTTATGTACTGTGTCTTTAATCTTAGCTGAGCATAGTGTAGATTTTCAATGGAAGGTTTTTGGATTAAAGAATATGTGAAATGGGGGCGCCTGGGTGGCTCAGTTGGTTAAGCATCTGACCTCAGCTCAGGTCATGGTCTCACTGTTTGTGAGTTCAAATCCCACGCCAGGCTGTCTGCTAACAGCTCAGAGCCTGGAGCCTGCTTCGGATTCTGTGTCCCTGTCTCCCTCTCTGCTGCTCTCCTGCTCATGCTGTCTTTCTCTCTCTCTAAAAAAAAAAAAAAAAAAAAAAAAAAAAAAAAAAATTAAATACATTATGAAATAGAGACTAGAGGTGGTTGGGGCTACAGAGGAATATATGCTATCCTGTAAAGTGTGTAAAAGAGAATTCGAAAGCTAACATGAGATGGGCAGGAAATGTTAGGGTCTGGCTGTTTGTGTCCATGGCCCCATCCTTCTACCCCCTGTCCAAATGCATGTTGAAATCCTAATGCCTGGTATGATGGTATTAGGAGGTGGGGACTTTGGGCTGTGTTTAGGTCATGAGGGTGGAGCCCTCAGGAACGGGATTAATGCTCTTTATAAAAGAGATCCTAGAAAGGTCCCTAGCTCCTCTCTCAGGAGGCACCAGGAAGTGACCTCTCAGTAGGTGCTGCACCCAGTCTGCTGGCACCATGGCCTTGGACTTCACAGAACTGTGGGGGAATAAATGTTTGTGTTTATAAGGCTCCCACTCTGTGGTATTTTGTTATAGCAGCCCGAAGAGACTAAGACAGGGCTGTAGGATCATGGAAGCTTTCTGCAGCTTTCCCCTTTCTTGTCCTACCATCAATTCATCCCACAGTTGTTGGGTTTGGGGTTGGCTTTGTCTCTCTCCTCTTCAGTTGTTTCCTTGGGGGGTGGGTACAGCAGGGGGAGTATCACTGGATTTTGTAATGATGTAGTTGTCTTGTTTTCCTCCCAGAATTTTTGGCATGATGGTGATGTTTGTTTTTTGTTTGTTTAATTTTGTTGTTTTACATTGATGAGTGGTTGTCCAGTTTTCCTTCTTCTTCTTGTCATTCTCTTCCCTTCCCTTTTTATGTCTCCCTGGCCAGTGGGGTTTAGAAAAGTCTGGAGCTGAGGAGAAAGTAAAGGAAGAAGAAAAACCTATTCACTCCCCCTAGCTGAAGTATATCCTTTAAAAAGACCTGAAGGAATGTCTAGAGGAGTTTCCATTAATGCCTTTTATCTAAAAGACAGCTTTGGCATTTTCACTTAATGTCTGTAAAACTGCTCTGAGTAAGTACCATGTGAAACACAGAGATTAGTATTGTTAATTTAATGCAATAAGCTTCGAGTCTTTATAAGATACAATCTCCTTTTGAACTTTATGTTCAAATCAGTAGAGACCAGAGCAGAGTTTTTCCGAGGCGTATTAAGTTTGCTGCTTCATATGTTAAGCAAATAGAAGAGCCGGAGAAAATACAAATACTCGGGCTTTAACACCGGCATAAATCACACTGATGTATGGGGAAGTAGGCCTTTTTTATTTGTTTTTTTCTCATAAACTGCTAGGGAAATTGGATGAACTTCCTCTATAGATAATGGATACAGTAATGTGGAGAGATGATCTGTTGCAATGATGTACTTGGAAAGCCTCTAATGAGGTAAAGATCAAGCTCAATTGATTACTAAAAAAAAAAAAAAAAAGCCAAAAAACAAGTTATTATGGACAAAGTACTGTATATTTTATCATCAAGCTGTTCCTCTAAATCAGAGAATGTTACCTCAGTAAGTGCATTATGCTCTCATCTTAAAAAAGTAACAAAGCTGAGACATCCCAATTTTATTTTTATGTATTCCCTTTCAGAGGTTATCTTTTATTTTGAGAGAATGTTTGAAAGGAATGTAATATTCTTCTATAAGCAGGGACAACAGCTGTATCTGTACAGCCAGAGAAATGCTTGCAGCAACATGGCGGCCAAAGAAAAACAGAGGATTTAGTCAGTGATGTTTTTGATATTACTAAATCCATCTTTTAAAAAATATATTATTTACATTTTTTTAATGTTCGTTTATATTTGAGAGACAGAGACACAGTACAACCAGGGAAGGGGTAGAGAGAGACAGAGAGAATCTGAAGCAGGCTCCAGGCTGTGAGCTGTCAGCACAGAGCCCAACATGGGGCTTGAGCCCGTAAGATCACGACCTGAGCTGAAGTCAGCCACTTAACCAACCGAGCCACCCAGGTGCCCTTAAATCTATCTTTTATTACATAATTTTTTTTTTTAAAGTTTATTTTGAGAGAGGGAGAGAAAAGAGCACATATGCTCATAAGCAGGGGAAGGGCAGAGACAAAGGGAGAAAGAATTCCAAGCAGGCTCACTGCTGTCAGTGAGGAGCCTGATGTGGGGCTTGAACTCATGAACCATGAGATCATCATGACCAGAGCTAAAATCAGGAGTCCAACGCTGAACCGATTGAGCCACCCAGGAACCCCTACAATGTAAATTTTTAATATGTGTATCTTTTACCATGTTTTACTATATTAAAATTAGTTTTTACCTTCCTCCATCCATAATAATTCAAAATGACAAAAGACCCAAAGGGGCTCCGGGTACTGTCAGGGGCAGAATGACAACTTCAGGGTTATATGCACTTGGCTGCAGCTGAGTGTGCACATGGAAAATGCAGACTTGGATAAGGAGGGTCTTCTGCTTCCAGCATAGTTTGGAGTAACCACACAACTTCTGCACAATGGCTGATCTGCCTTTATGATTTACCTTCCTCTCTATTGCAAGTAGCACTGCGCAACGCTTGTAAAAGAAATTCCATCGTGCGCCGGGCCATCAGGCTATGTGCCTACTTATCATGTGGATACTCCATCATAACTTTTCCTGTGCAATTTTCTTGGAACCATGACTTACATTTTTGGCATTCGTGTCGATTAGCCTCTATAAAGAACCTGGGTACGTTTACTTAAAATATGGTGTTGAGGGTTCTTTGATGAAAAGGGTAGCTTTTCCTGGCTTCTTTCCAAGTTTGCAGTTGTATTTTGGAGTTAGGTTTATAACTATGTACCACTTACTATGATATTTTCAGTCCCACACATTGTATCTTTAAATGTCCATTTCTGTCTTTTGTGGCTTCTCTGCCCACTATCCCCAAGTATTAAAGAGAAAGAAGAGTTAACAAGAATAAATCTTCCTCCATCATGTCCAGAGAGGTTGTAGGCATGGGATAGGTCTACAGAAGTTTATACAATTTTCACTTACTATCCCTTTCCTGATCTTTGGCAGTATGCTGGCTAATAGGAGAACCAGTAGTAAATCTTAAAAAAACAAACAAACAGACAAGAACAAAACGAAACGAAATTTACTTTCTGTAAAAAGACAACAGCAGCAATTGATTGAGGGCCCACTCTGTGTCAAGCACTGTGCCGGTCCTTCATATATGCTATTTTATTTAATCTTTACAAAAAATACTGTATGTTATGCATTAATAGCCAGCCATGTAATAGATCAAGAAATTAAGCAGCAGTGAATTTAAGTCAAGACTTTCCAAGGCCTTGAATGCCAAGGCAAGTCCTTTTTTTTTTTTCCCCCTCTAGCTTCAGGATTTTGGGATATTAAAAATCAAATAATACCAAATAAGGTCACAAAAATTATTGTGATGGTTTTAAAATTATATGTGTAATAAAAAACTTTTTACACAAGAACAGTGCAATAAAGTCTAATGTACAGAATGTATGATAAATTAAAAAAATTAATCCAGAGTGTATTAAAGAGGGCTTGGTTAGATAAAGGAGCCAGACTTACATTTGTATGATGAATGTCATTTTTTAGTCTCTTGTGTGTATCTCTGGGAAGCATTTGAAACACAGGGGGATTAAGTAACCTGCCTGCGGCCATACAGCTAGTAAATAACAAAGCTAAAAAATGAACTGAGGGTTCTGACCCTAGAGTTTAATGCTTTTAATGACTCTGTTAGGCTATTTCCCTAGGTAGACATGCATCCCAAATTTTTTTACTTACCATAAGCAATTTCCAACTTTCGACTAACAAGATAAATAGAAATATTTATTTGGCCTAACTATATTTTCACAATAAATACTTTCTCTGTTTCCTACCAGCTTTATCCCTGTTTAGGTACTAGGTTATGGAGTATTTCTTTTGGGTGCTTCTGTTTTTATTGACAGATATACCTGCTGAAGAGCGTTCCTAGAGGAGCTTAAATGTAACCGGCACACGGAATCATAGTGCGCTTCAGAACTACTAGGAATGGATGTGAACTCGGAATACCTGGGTTTGAATCCTGGCTCTGATTCCTGTGCCTCGGATTTCTTACCTACAAAGCAGTGGTGGTGTGGGAACAACATTTCAGAAGCTATCGGAGCGTGTCTTACAAAGGGACTTCAATATATTAGATGTCAGGCTTTTCTAGAATAGATTTGCTTAGAGGCGATCACAAAGTATGTGCAGAAGTACCTGGAGGGAGGTTAGTAGGTTCTGAAGGAACTTTCACTTTTAGAAATTACGCAATGTTATACCCAACGCAAAGGTGTTAGGCCTTAGAACAAGCAAGATCGTGATCATAGGTTCAAGACCCATGTGGGTCAATTTGCAACACCCGGAAGCTAGTTATAAGACCATTCCTCTGCCTTTGAAGGCATGCAGAACACAGGTAAAATAGCCTTTATTTAATCTCGCTGGCCTCTGAACAGACAGAGGCATTCACCATCACAGTGCTCCCCAACTCTTGTACCTCCCTTTCCCTCACATCCCCGTTGTGTGCCAGGGTCAGCTTTTCATAGTCAGGAGACTATTATCAAAACTCCATCTGTACACTTTGCAAAAAAGGGTTTTTTAAAAAAGAAGGTGGCAGTCAGCTCGGTGTGCACTTTACTGTCATCTGCGTGTACTTTCTTTTCTCAGAAGCATCAAGACCGAAAGTAAGTTAGAAACCAGTACTGACAAGGGCTATGCTAACAGTTTGATAACTGATTTTCAATTAGTTTATATATCTTGTTGACACTAATAGCTTTTTCTTTTTCCCTGATAATTCTAAAATAGCCCCCACTCTGGCATCTTAACCTTCTCTCACTTGTCTGCCCCAAAGAAGACTGTTTGGAAACATTTTCTGCCTAGATAGCTATTATAACAACATTTTAAAATATAGTCAACATTTCTTCTCTTTCATAGGGCTTAAATTACCAATGCAGAATGTATTGACTTTATGTTTGATTTTCTTTTTTGAGCCCTCGGAACAAATTATTAAAGTTACTGTTTAAGCTTCCTATTAGAAAAGAGAAAGTACAGAGGATGTTGGTATAACCTTTCTCCTATTCCTCCTGGCTCTTTTCAGATGTAATAAACATTTATCTGTGCAATACCAGCCTGAGTGTTTTCCTTGGTTAACATTTTAGTCCTTCTGTTAGTTCTTTGTATAGGATCTGTGGGTTTTTAGAGTGAACATATGTAATTGCAAAGCTGTTACAATCATTTTTATATAGAAACAATTATTTTAGACCACAGACCAAAATTACATGAAATGTTACGTAGGAGGCCTAAGGAGAAAGAAATAGGGTCCTAATTAATGCTGCCTTTGTGCTGTTATCATTATTCTGGGTGGATTACATAATGTTACATTTATAACAGGAGACAAGTTCCTAACGCTGTTTAGCAAATCAATTTGTAGGCAGATGTGATGACATCCCATCTTTCAGGGCAGTGGGCAACTTTTATTTTATTCTGTGGTGTTGGTGGGTAGGGAAGAATATCTCTTTGTGGACTGTGGGAAGAGAAATGTGTATTCAGATAGTAAACCATGTAACTCTGGAAATTTTTTTGTGGGCAAAATGAAAAATGACTATGTAGAAATAAAGAGAGGCCATATTTTCCATTACTGGAAAAGGTTTTTAACAAAAAAACAACAAATGTCAATATCTCTACAAGCTTAAGAGGCCTGTAAGTCAGAAATCCCTCAAGGCATTCCCGACTCTGGTTTCCGTTCTTTAAACTTCAGGATGAAGGTGACAGTATGTTTCAAATACCAGAAAGAGTTGCACTCCAGCTAATAGCCATTGGTCCAAGCGGGGAGAGGAAGCCCTAAGAGACTTCCGAAGAGGTGCTTTGGACTCAACCCTTCTTTTGAAGTGCCTGCAAACTACTTGGATTGCATTGTATCACCCCTCACCAGGAGCTGAGAATTCTCCTTCACAGCTGGACAACTGTCCTTGCTCAGTTTAGACCTAAGATGTTCTTTGTCCCTTGGGAAATAAAGGCTTTTAGTAATTTATCACACAAAAATTGGTTGGTATTTTTTTTTCCTTTTGTTTTTGTGCAGTGGTCTAAGATTATTACAGATCTGCTATTTAACGTTTTTAATTTTGTCACCTCTCAATAATTCAGGTATGCCCATTGTAATATTGACGATATGAAGAATCTTTTGCGTGTGGTATAGCAGAAGGAAGGTGGGAATTGGGAGTCAGGAAAAGAGTTTTTGTCTGGAATCTTTTATCCTGTGGCTGTATTAGTAACTTTTAATTTGGTTAGTCGCAGGGTCTTTATAGGCAAGACAGATTTATTGACCACTACCACACAGAATGGAATTGCAATGCAAATGGGAAAGTGAAAATGGTACACCAATGGGAATGATAAGTATCGTTATGTTTCATCACTGCAGGCAATACTGGGAAATGGAACTAGGTTTCAAGAATAGACCTTTGAACTTCTGGTTAGGGACAGGATTATCAAGTTGAAAGTGATGGATGATGAAACCCATACCCTATGAGTCAACTCTGACCTCCATGTCCAAGTTGACAGTGCTGTCTTTTTACTTCTGTGATTTTTGTTTGTTTGTTTGTTTGTTTAGTGACAGAAGTGGAGTATATCAGTCTGCTCTTAAAATTCCCTCAGCTACACTTACTCTGATCTCCCACTGTATTCTGTGCCACCCATGTTCCCACATCTTCAGAGAAAATTTAAAAAGATGTGTGGGTTGATCAATAGCAGAAAGTTAAATATGTTATATATTCCACCTGCTGTGAGATGGTCCTAAAAGCAGAAATTACTTTAGATGGGAAGAAAGGGCTTATATAATAGAGTCTAGAATGTATAGAAAAATCATAATACAGCTAACTGAAGTTTATTGAACGGTTCTTCTGTGCAAGGCACTGGGATAGTTAATTTAAGAGACATGAAGGGGAATAACATATCCCTGCCTCTTACAGTTTTCAGTGTAGATAAGGGAAGAGGTATATATAAATATGGAGAATATATGCAAATGTTATATTTGGTATGATACTGGGAGACAGAGAGACAACAAAGATATTTCTTAGGAAAATCCTAGGACTTGCAATGAGAAAAACATTTGAGCTGAACCTTGTATGATGGGTCAAGTATCCATAGATAGAACTACAGGAGTGCTAGGTGAAGGATTAGTCTGAGAAGAATTTTGATGGCAGGAAAGGAACAGATACAGTAAACAAATGGTGATTAGCTTGGAGCTAGAGTATAGAGTGCATACAGGATGAAAGAGAAAGGAAACAAACTCTCCTTGGTGCTTTTAACTAAATTACTCTCATCAATTAGTTAATCTAATTTCATCCTTTTATCAGCCCATCATCTATGCTCACACTTTACAGATAAATCAGAGCCTAAAAAGATTAATTAACCTGTCTGAAAACAGAAAGCTGGCAAGTTAACATTTAGGATTTGAATCCGGGTTTGCTTGTGTTATAGTAACTATACTCTTTCTAGCATTGGGACCCAACAATAACAATAATAAATAATTGTGATTTATTGAGTACCTACTGTGTGCCATAATTTTTGTTTTCTGTAATCCTCAGAAGGACCTAAAATATAGCAATTATTATACAAATAACCAGATGAAGAAACTTGCTCATGTTTATTTGATGTATAAAAGTAACAGAAGTTAAGAGGGAGGAGGAAAAATGAGGAGAGAAAAGGGATGGGCTTGAAAACTGGCAGAGGAGTCTTTATTTCATATGAAAACTAATACAGTGATCATTAAATGTATTAGTCCAAAGAAAGCAAGATCAGAGTCATTCTTGAAGATTCATCTGTTGGTTTTATCAGGACCAAATAAAGAGGTAAGAGATCCTTAGTAAGATTTTAAAAATGGATTAATATCCTGAATAGGCAGAGAGCTCTTAAAACTCAAGAATAAGGGCAGAAAAAACCTGATTTTAAAAGATGGGAAGACAGTTTGGCAGTTTCTTACAAAACTGTAAACATACATTTGCCATATGATCCAGCAATCATGTTCCTTGGTATTTGCCCAAAGGAGTTAAAATTTTATATCTGTGAAAAAAAATCACCTTAATGTTTTTAGCAGCTTTATTCATAAATGCCCAGACTTAGAAGTAACCAAGATGTCATTTGGTAGGTAAAAGGATAAATAGACTATGGTACAGACAGTAGAGTATTAATCAGTGTTAAAAAGAAATGAGCTATTAAACTTGTGAAAAGACATGGAGGGAACTTAAATGTGTATTATTAACTGGAAGAAGCCAATTTACAAAACATTAGATATTGAATGATTACAACTCTATGACATTTTAGAAAATGCAAAAATATGGAGACAATAAAAAGATCAGTGGTTACAAGGGATTTGGGAGGGTGTGGCACGGAGTGGGGGACAGGAGTGGGATGAACCAGCAAAGCACAGAAGATTTTTAGGGCAGTAAAAATACTCTGTATGGTACTATAATGATGGATATATCTCATTACGTCATCCAAACCCGTAGAATGTACAACACAAGAGTGAACTGTAATGTAAACTGTGAGCATTGGGTGATTATGATTTCATGAATCTTCAGTGGAGATTCATTAGTTATAGTGAGTGTATGTACCACTCTGGTGGGCGGGGGGGGGGGGGGGGTTGGAAAAGGGAAAGGGCGGGGGGGGGGGGGGGGGGGGGGGGGGGGATGTTGATAATGGCAAAGGCTGGGATGGAGAGGGGAGGCAGGAGTGTTTGTGGGAAATCTCTGTACTTTCCCCTCAATTTTGTTGTGAACCTAAAGCTGCTCTAAAAAAATAAGTTCTAATTAAAAGGGAATGGGAAAAAAAAAAAAAGTGATGGTCCAAAATGTTGGGAACCAAATTTCATCCTCAGGATTCAGGTTTTAAATATATTTTAAAGTTATTTTTAAACTTAATAGGTCTAAATTAAAATATAAACTAGTCTTGCATTCTTATCTTCTCTCTTACGTGATTAGGTAATGAGATGCTCCATTAGGCTAAATATGTGCACTGATATGCCAATCATATACACATTACCAGTTTTTAAAGAATATATGTTACTTATCTTCTCCATAACCAGTTTTTTGAGTGTCAATGGCATGTAAATGTCTCTGCTGAGTATAAAATGTGATAAGATACCTGGCTTCCTAAGGATGTAAGATCTCAGCATTCCCAGAAGTTTGTCTTATAATATCCATATATATAGTTTTTAATGTCCGGCATATAGCAGGCTTTCAATAAAAGTTGTTGATTGAATAAATCAATGAGTGAGTGAATCAGTCAATCAGTCAGTGAATCATTCAGTCAGTCCCTGGTTCTGGTGATTGTCTTTTGCTGAATAGTCATGTTCTCTTCTCAGTGGTATTGTCAACTCAGGAAAATGAGGTATCATCACACCTCGGAACATAAATATGTCATTATCTTCCCTGTTTATGAGAATTATGTTTTATTTTTTTTAAGTTTACTTACTTTTTGAGAGAGAGAGAGAGAGTGTGACTGAAGGTGGGGCAGAGAGAGAGAGAGAATCCCACTCGAATTCATGACTCATGAGATTACGACCTGAGCCAAAATCAAGAGTCAGATATTTAACCAACTGAACCACCTAGGCACCTGAATTATATTTTAAATAAGTCCATTTTATATGCCTTTAGTTATCAAATACCAATTAAATGGATTCATAAAAGGCCCAATGGTAGGTTTAAAAAGAATGTATTTTTATTAACAAATGTTAATAATGAGCTTCTGGTGTGTACCATGCTGATGAAATCTTCAAGCTTCAAGGAATGTTAAATTTGACTTAACATTAAGTCAGCAGTATTTTTAAACTATTTTAAGAAGTAATTTTCCATATATGTCAATCTAGGCCACAGTGTCTAGCTCATTAATTTCCTTTTTCACTTGCTTTCATATTAAAATACAGCATCTAAAACATTTTCTATAATGTCTTAGGTCCTTTTTTTGTGCTGAAATGAAGAGTTTGGTATATAGGCTCTATTCCATTTCTTATACTCACTCTTCATTATATTAAACCACCCAATTGATTGCAAAGCAGCTAAAGCTAAATTCTTTTTCAAATAGATTTTCAGGTGATATTTGTGAGGCTAATCTAATAATCAATGGACTACTTTGTGAGCTGCTGCATGAAAATTATACATATTATTTTGGAAGACTTTGGTCTATTCAGTAGTTCAGTTTTGAAAGTAAGATACATTTGCAAACTGACTGTTGTAATTCTTTTGCATTACCAACCGCTTGTTGGAGAACACTTATCGAATCATTAAAGCCCTAAAGCACAAGAGAGGATTTAGACCAACTCTGTCATTTCACCAGGGAGACAGAGGTCATGTGTCAATACACTGAGAAAATTTAGGCCTCTTTCCCCCAATCTGGTGCTCAGGACACTATGCTGCCCCCAAGCCTGCCCATTGAGACCAAAGTATGTTGTATGAAAGAATACGTATTCTGTGGATACTTTCTTTATAGACTTGAACTTTATTATGTCTTCCTGTATGTAGTATAGCACAGGTCACATTACTTAAGATAAAATGATGGGTTCTTCAAGTTAAATAAGCAACCAGCTTACCTTCCCTAGAAGTAAAGTGACACTGTGTTTAATAAAATCTTTCAATGTTTGCTTCTGGAAAGTTTATTTGATAGTTATAGGATTTTCCTTGTTTTCAATATTTATCTGTATGCTCATGCATCTTAAGTAAGACTATGTTTAAAGATATTTGATAATATATTAACAACACTGTGCTACAGATTCAAACATCAAATTATGGGCAAAGGCAAGCCAAAAGAGATTCGAAGGGATGCCGGTGGATTTCACAGGATTGTGCACAAAAGCTCGCATATTGACTCACAGAAAGAGCCTCATTCAGAGTCCAGTTATTCTCATGGTACAGATAGGTCCAAAAGATATGCTTTTCTCCTTTTGGTGCTGCAGACTAGGGGAAACATTGTAGACTAAAAGAAACAGTAATAATATTAGTTTTATACAATAATTATAATCCTAATTAAAATAATTATTAAATAATGAGTTCCTGAGTACTTGTCATGAATCAGGAATTATCCTAGGGGTATATGTAACTCTCACATCAACTGTACAACCTGAGGATTGTATAATTTTCAAGAGCGGGAGTGTGCATGGGACAGGGGACAGAGAGAGGGAGAGAGAGAGAGAGAGAGAGAGAGAGAGAGAAAAGAGAAGAGAAGAGAATCCCAAGCAGTCTCCACACTGTCAGTGCAGAGCCTGATGCGGGGCTTGACCCATGATCTGGGATCATGACCTAAGCTGAAATTAAGAGTCAGATGCTTAACTGATTAACCCACCCATATCCTGATTTTAGACATGAAGAAATAAGGATTAAATATGTTTTGTCTTGCCTGGGATCAATCACAAAGGGTAGAATGTAGAATGTGACTCATTAGGATGATATCAAACCTATAGATCTATTGTTGTGACCAAATATGCACCCAGAAAATAATAAACCAACAGAGGTAACACCCTAATGCTCAGGAACAGCCTTAATTTTCTTTAATTAAAAAAAAAAATAAAAATGTTGTAAGACAAATAAAAAGCAAGTGATTGCAGAACAGGGTTGGAAAGACTCAATAGTGCTTTCTACCACTGCTACTTGGTCCAGAGAAAGAGAGGAAGAGGGTGAGAGTGAGAGAGTGAGCAAAGGAGGACAGTGAGAGAGAAAATCCCAAGCAGGCTCCATGCTGTCTGCACAGAGCCCCCATGTGGGGCTCCATCTCCTGAACTGTGAGATCATGACCTGAGCTAAAGCCAAGCATTGGATGCTTAACCAACTGAGCCACCCAGATGCCCCTATTTGTATTATTTTTCATAATATTAGCTGACATTTGTTGAGCTGGGCCAAGGAATGCTTCTTGTTGAGGAGAAATAGTAACAATGACCCAAATGATTAATTAGTCAATTGAAAAGAGCTTGGGAGAGAGGGAGACGATGGTGGGCAAGTGTTCTAAGTGTGGAGAACAGATTGCATGAAGGCACAGGTATGAGACTGTTGTGGGTTCGTGTGTCCCACAAATTATATGTTGAAGTTGTAAGATCAGAATGTGCCCTTATTTGGAAATAAAGTTTTTGCAGATGTAATTAGTTAAGACAAGGTAGGGTGGGCCCCTAATCTAATATGACTGGTGTCCTTCTGGAAGGGGGGACCTTGAGACACAGACACACACACAAAGAGAGCAACAGGTGAAGATGGATATAGACAGAGGGGTGATGTGAGGCATCCATAAGCCAGGGAACACCAGAGATTGCCAGCAAACCACCAGAAGGTAGAGGAGAAGCTTGGAACAGATTCTCCCTCACAGCCCTCAGAAGGATTCAACCCTGCTGATGTCTTGATCTTGGACCTCTAACCTCCAGAACTGTGAGTCTAGAAATTTCTGTTGTGTAAGCCACTCCGTTGGTTCCAGTAGCCCCATCAAACCAATACAGAGACTAAGGAGTAGCAAGGAACACAGATCGGCTCATAACTCTCAGTCATTAATAAAGGGCCAACTGCCCTCTCAAAACTAGTGAGATGGCAGAGAGACGGCCAGAACATTTGAGAGCTATTCCATTCACAATAATAAACATATTAAAAAAAAAAAAAAACACCCGGACTAAAAGTTATGCACCATGATTTGCTAAATTCACTTAATGACCAAAAATTGATTTCATTGTGTTATATGGTTATTCAGCAAACAAGTATTTAGCGTCTGTGATATGCTATGTTCAGTAGGATGGTGGTCAAAGGTTTCAACTGTCAACTAAGAGTAGGGACTCCACAACTTAGGATGTAGATTTTGGAAAATATCCTGCCCTCGTGAGGCATCGTTGTCCTCATCAATTCCCCCAGTGAGAAGGGACAAATAAAATTATAGTGGTAACATATTCAGTAGACTGCATGTTTCCTCGCAAACGCACTGTAATGGAACTGTACCATTACTGTTGTTGTTATTTTATCATTTTTGTTAGGGTGGGGAGATGTTCATTTTGCCCTCCTGTTCCTTTGGGCTCCTGCTTTCTCCATGCCTGCGAGATGCGTTGGCAGTTTCTGGCTCCGTTCCCCAGCTCCTCATTGCTGGCTTTTGATGGGGCGTGATGATCAGATGGCCATGATTAGTTCTTTGGCTTGCATTGCAGATTATCTATTAAGTAGCCATCTCCTCAGCCACTGAGGCATATGGTCAGCACTTCCAGGGCTTAAAATAAATCTGCATTTTAACATGTGGGATTTTATTATGCAAAAGAGAGCCCACATGGGGTCTAATCTTGTTATCATGCTGCAGACGTCTACTTGTGCATTCTGAATGGAATAGTACATTAGGCCCCAGGCCTTCCATTTTATGACATTGCATAGATATTCTTGGTGAGGGCATCATAGGAAGTAGCATCATCTCTGAGCTGTGGAAGGTGCAGGAAAGAATAGAAGGGAAAAGAGTAATTTTCTCTTTCTTCTTTTTGCAGACCATTGTTTTGTATTGTTTTTATTTTTATTTCATTTTATTTGTTTAGTATAATTTATTGTCACATTGGCTTCTGTACCACACCCAGTGGTCATCAGATATTTATTTAGGACCCGCTAGGCACCACCTGTTTCCCCAAGTACTTGGGGTGAGGGTGATCCAGATGGTACAGCTGTGGATGCAAGGTGTTTGTTAGGAGAATCACCCCTTCATGCCTATCAGAAAAAACACACCCCTTTCTCCTGGATGATGTGGCTGTGTCTCAGGACACCCACCACTGGGAGTGGACTATGAAATGGATTTCAGATCACACCCTTTTGACTAAGCGCCTTTGCACCCGGCACACGATTAAGGCAATTAAATGGACAATTAGTAAAGAGCATACTCAGCAGATAACAAGCACGGTGGCTAATTCTAATGGCCTGAGGGCGGCTGGGTTTGGAAGGGGTGTGTGTATCCCAGAGAAGTTTGTTAAATTTTATTCTGTACCCTTAAACTATACATGGACTGTTTCTTATGTGAATAGGCAAAAAGTAATGGTTTATGCAGCATTTGAGCCAATACCTGTGGTTTTACCTTTTAACTCTAGCCATCCTTTGTTCTAAGACTTTGGCAAACATGACTATTCTGGGATCTAAAGAGAAGAGATTAATGGCAAATAAGAGATTGCGTTGTAGAAATTAGCTCAAGTGTATCTTCTTGTATTAATAGAAACGTGTTTGAGACTTCTAAATGAGGCATATCTTTTCAGATATGACATGTCGCCTCGGTTAATAAATAGCGCAAAGGTAAAAATAACAACAAGCAGAAACATTTAGTCCCTGGAGATTGAAAGAATTGGATTTGAAATCTAATTCCAGTTATTCCACCTACTCGTTTTGTTACCAAGGGCAAGTTACTAATGTTTAATAGGGCTCATAATAATACTTCATTATTTGGTCACTGTAAGGATTAAAAAGGGTAATATAAGAAAGCATTAACCACAGCCCAGCCCTTAGTAAATATTCAATACGTGGGTGCTTTTGTAGTTATGCTGCTGGTGCTTTATAAAATTCATAAGGATTTGCAACATGTAAACTAGCATTGATCAGGACAGTTGGTTTTCCATTTACCTATAGAGAGAGAGATGTGTCTCTAAAGCCATTGTTTTGTACGTGCACAATTGAGAGCATATTTACTTCTGTGGCATTGTGAAAAGAACATTGGCTAACATATGTGACTGCCAAGCTCTGTCCTATGGACTCCCTAGTAAGTACCTCACAGCATCCTTATAATAATCCTGTGGATCGATTCTATTATCACCATTGTGCAGATGAAACACTGAGGACCCAAGATGAGCACACATAGCTCTTGATCTTCAGACGCGGAATTTCAACTCAGGCAATCTGCCCAGCTTTGTGTTTTCAACATCAATGATATTCTGAATTTTAGCGATAAACAGGCTAATGTTGCCTAATGCGTGAAGACTTGGTAGAATATTTCTTTCCCGATTCTTCTCCTGAGGTCTGTAGCCATGCTTACACTTTTCTGTTTGTGGTTCCCTTTTCCACAGCAGGCTGATTGAATTAGAAGCATGTCCTGAAATCACTGTTGCACTATATGCTAACTAATTTGGATGTAAATTAAAATAAATTATAAAAATAAATAAATTAATTAAAAAAAAATAAAAATAAGCACATCATATGCACAATGAGATACTCAACTGAACTTCTCTCTGTTGCCCAGCAATGGATGACTGTTCCACATTGCTTGAAGTTATGCTTAAGCACATCCTTAGGCATTATTCTCCTTGTTTGCTTCCTCTCTCCCCACTCAAGTTATTTGTACAGTGGCTGTGTATCCAATTACGTATCATCGAGTGGCAGAAGGACGACATTAATATGAATTAACTGTTTTCTGCAAGCTCTTTGGTGATCTTTGGCCTTCAATGCTGAATAAAATGATGTATCAGTTAAAATGTGTGCCTGGATGCACTTAGCAGAAATCTGACTATTGTAGCTTAACCCAATAGGCATTTATGCTCCTCACACATCAGGAAGTATAGGGACACCCTGTCAAACATTAGTGCAGCGATTCTCAAGTCCTCAGTGTCCCAGGTTCCTTACGTCTTTCTACACGGCCATCTTTTGTTTATGTCTTTTCTAGTGTATACCTCCAAGCCACAGAAAAGCTGCTCCATCTCCTAACTCACAACTTCATTCCAGTCGGCAAAGTGCCAGGTATTTCCCCCCTATATCTTTTGGACAGGATTGTACCACAAGGGACGGTGGATCAAGGGGCCTGGCACCCTGCACCCCCAAACAAAATCCATATCCTGTTAGTAAGAAGCATCAGTGTGAATTAGGCAGTTGACAGTGACTGCCATAACTGAAAACTCATACCGCAGAAGTGATTTACTGTTCAGGCAGATGTGATATTTAAGCAACTTATTTGTCCAAAATGTCCCCTATGGGTCTAGAGGGTTATAGATCAGTGAGAAGTACGACTCTGTTTTGTTATGAAAGCCTGCCGCCCTAGTGCACCTGACTGGCTCAGTCAGTAGAACATGCAACTCTTGATCTTGGGATTGCGAGTTCGAGCTCCACACTGGACGTATTGATTACTTTAAAAATACAAAATAAATACATAAAATAAAAATAAAATAAAATAAAATAAAATAAAATAAAATAGAAAAGAAAGAAAACTTACCACCCAGAAGATTAGATGGATAGGCAAGAAAATAACTACAAGGTGCTATGATAGAGACATACCTATTGGAGTTTTGAGATATCAGTGGTAAGGCCGAGATGTACAAACTTTAGTTCTGGGTAGTATGAAGAGGAATATGAACCACTAATGGTAGTAATAATGACTGGTTTTTCTTGCATATTAACTATGTCAGGCATTTTAAACACATATCTTTTAATCACACCAACGTGATCTTTCTGTCTCCCTATTTACAGCCAAGTGATGTGAGGCAAAATTAAGTGGGATAACTTTCCCAAGGTCAAATAGCCAAGTAAATTCAAGAACTGGAATTGGAAGTCACTCTACCACCATAGTCCTCTTAATTTGCACTCAATACCGAGGATGCTGCGAACACTTCATTTGGCTCTTTGTTTTGTTGTTGTCTTCTTTAAAAAATAATCCAGAGGGGTGCCTGGATGGCTCAGTCAGTTATGTGTCCGACTTTGGCTCAGGTTGTGATCTCACGGTTCGTGGGTTTGAGCGCCATGTCAGGCTCTATGCTGACAGCTCAGAGCCCAGAGCTTGCTTCGGATGCTGTTATCTCCCTCTCTCTCTGCCCCTCCCCTGATCGTGCTCTGTCTGTCTCTCTCTCAAAAAGAAATAATAAACATTAATCCAGAAATTTCTTTGGATGTTGCCAATGGTATAGAACCCTTGACTTATTCAGCATTCATCGTATTTCATAAATTGGATTATCCAGGATTGGCAGATTTTGGCTTGGTCACCCAATAGCACAGAAAGTCACTGTGCTATAATCTTTTCAGTTAGGGAATGGTAAGTGACAAATATTCATATTTCTCTAAATATTATGAAATAGAATACTTTTCACTGTGTCATTCCTTTTTCAAAATATCCCATTTTAACCCCTAAACTTAAGATTTAGTCATCATTCATCTGTAGTCATCGGTATTTCCAGAGACGCTGTCTTGCTGCTCGTTCTGGACAGCCCTCCAGGAGATAATGGCTTACCTGTCTTGGCTCAGGCTTTGGATTTTTTATGTTCTCTTCAGTACCTTATATGGTAGACAGAATTCTAATATGACCCCTCCCCACCCCCAGAGACCCAAATCCTTGTATAACACCCTCCCACTGAATCTGGGAGGGATCTGTGATGATAATGTCATATCACAATATCACTCCCATAATTAGGTTTTGTTACTTGGAACAGTTAACCTTAAGAAAGGAGATTATGCTCAGTAGACCTGACCTAATCAGACCAACCCTTAAAAGGGCAAGGTTCTTCCTGGCAACAGAGGTTCAAAATGAGAAAGGAATTTAACAGAAGGGAGGGTCTCTATTGGCAGCTTTGAAGATAAATGAGGGGACACAAGGAAATGACTGTGGATGGCTTGAAGGAGCTGAGAGTGGTCCCATGCTGACAACCAGTAAAGGAATAGGGACCTGAGTCTTATGACTTCAAGGAATTAAATTCTGCTGTGAACGAATGAGTTGCATAAGGATCCTAAGTTCCAGATGAGAAGAGAGCCTAGTTGGCTCTGTAATGTTGGCCCCATGAGACTGTCAGCAGAGAACTCAGTTATTCTGTCCCTGTATTCCTGACCAGTGGAAACAGAGATGATAAATCCATGGCGTTTTAAGCTACTAAATTTTAGAGAATTTATTATGCATCCATAGGTGACTAATACACCTTGGCATTGATTCCAAGTATCTAACACTTCTTCCTTGACTTCAAATGTGCATAGGTAAAGTCACGCAGGTCATTTAGTGGGTACTAGAACGGGTTTTGCTCAAACTGTACTAGAGGCATTACCATCATGGTGAGGAATAGGTGACCCAATATCATTGGAATAAGTGTGCCGACTTTTGTTACTTTACAGTGTGTACTGGGAAGATTTTACCCGTGTCCTCTCATGTGCATACCTCTTAACACCCCCTACTGTTAGTACCGCGAAGATAAAAATAAACACCATAGGATACACTGATTAGAAGTCACAGTTCAGTGGAACAAGGACAAAGTCCAAGGTGAAAGAAAATTAAAAAAAATAAAATAAACAAAATTAGTAGACCAAGCACTAAGAGTTTTCTGCATAGTGAGAAACACAACTTGATGCCCTTTTCTTGCTGAGTGAAGTAGAATCCCTGTGGATTGGGCTGGGAAAGAAAATACTTTTTCTATTGGTTTCTGATTCATGGAGTACTCCAGCAATCCTTTTAGTTTTCATTAACATATGAAGATTGAGTTCAGGGTGAAAACATAGTAGGCATCATTTGTCCAGAATACACAGTGGTTCTGCATGGGGCTAGTGAGGCCAAAGATCTGTGGTTGTATGCATTTTTGGTAACTGTTTGTGAAGTCGGAATAAGGCACCTGCCTGTGATAAAATATGACCCTCCCTCACTCTTGTAAATTGCTCTTGCCCATTCACATTTAGAGGTCATTAATCTTGTTTCCCTTTATGGATGGACATTCAGCACATTCCCCACAACTGATTTAACTCTCTAGTTCAGAGTGGTATAAAAAATTCACCAAGTGCAGTTGGAGAAAAAATGTCACATTACAAGGGTCCAAATAAGAAGGGCTACCTTTATCTTATCTTTGGAGAAACATAGGCATTTCCATAAAGGCCTGTGAAAGGATCACAGGAACAAGACAAAAATAGGCAATCAGTAATCATAAGTTCTTTGCCTGGAAAGGACTTGTTACATCCTACACAGCGTAGGAATCCCCTTTGCACTACTGATGAGGAAATAGTCCTATAACATATGATTGAAAACATCCTGAATGTAGGGAAACTAGCTTATAAGACATTCCATTCTTTTCATGATCCTTTTACCACCCAAGACAGATGCTTACTTTGAACATATGTTACGTTGCGATTGTTATACTTAGTTATATTTCTTTCTGATTTTCATCTCTTCCTCATGTTCTCAGTATGTAGTAAAATACACTGAATGTTTCTAGATATTTTTGCTGAATGCAAATTTCTATTCAATTCTGGCTCCAATGGTGACAATTCTAGATACTGTCTACTTACCATTCACACGACTATAAAAAAGATAGTGAAAAAATAGTGCTGTGCACGTGGCTAATATTCTTTGTATGATCTTTTTTTTCTGATGCTTTTCCTCCAGACCGTTCACTTGACAATTATGTCTCTGGTGTACCTGAAGGCCATTCAAAAATAAATGTGAGTTAAAGTATCTCTAGTCACCTGGAAGCAAAAGTGCTTCAGACTTTTAAGACATAAAGTCAGGAGGGGCAGGAAGGAGGCTTCAATCTCCTGTTCTTCTTTATCTTCCATTTAAATCGGTTGAGAATGTTAAGCTATTATCAAGTCAATACTGAACAAAAGCTAGAGTATATTAATTACAACAAAAGTAACATTCCATAAAGTGTTTAATCAGGGGAAGGAAGGGTATGTCATTGAGCAAACACAAGATAATTTAGAATAACATCAGAATCAAATGAATAAATATTTGACTTTCTGTGATGTTCAGGCTCTGTTCTCACCGATGTACATGGAAAATAAATGTGGGAAATATGACAATTCCCCTCTCTAGATGACCTTACTTTGCTACTGCAGTCAGGACAATGCACGATTACCATGATTTCCTTTAGAAATGGTCTATATGTCAACCACAGTGTTGACAAACAGTTTTTCAGCCAGTTTCTGTTGTCTGTTGGATTTGTCTCTAATCGCTACCTTTCATGTTTAAAATTGATGTGAACTCCTGGCCGAACACAGGTGTCTTTCAGAAGTTGGGAATATGGAAGGTGTGTCTGATGGTTCTTTCCACTTGTGGCAAGGTATGACCATGTTTGCTAACTTCATCTCCCGTAATTTATAACAGTAGAGGTTTTCTTACACAGTTTCTTTCTTTTTTTTAATATATGAAATTTATTGTCAAATTGGTTTCCATATAACACCTGTGCTCATCCCAAAAGATGCCCTCTTCAATACCCATCACTACCCTCCCCTCCATCCCCCCCCCCCCCCCCCCCATCAACCCTCAGTTTGTTCTCAGTTTTTAAGAGTCTCTTATGCTTTGGCTCTCTCCCACTCTAACCACTTTTCTTTTTTTTCCTTCCCCTCCCCCATGGGTTTCTGTTAAGTTTCTCACGATCCACATAAGAGTGAAAACATATGGTATCTGTCTTTCTCTGTATGGCTTATTTCACTTAGCATCACACTCTCCAGTTCCATCCACGTTGCTACAAAGGGCCATATTTCATTCTTTCTCATTGCCACGTAGTATTCCATTGTGTATATAAACCACAATTTCTTTATCCATTCATCAATTGATGGACATTTAGGCTCTTTCCACAATTTGGCTATTGTTGAGAGTGCCGCTATAAACATTGGGGCACAAGTGCCCCTATGCATCAGTACTCCTGTATACCTTGGGTAAATTCCTAGCAGTGCTACTGCTGGGTCATAAGGTAGGTCTATTTTTAATTTTTTGAGGAACCTCCACACTGTTTTCCAGAGTGGCTGCACCAGTTTGCGTTCCCACCAACAGTGCAAAAGGGTTCCTGTTTCTCCACATCCTCTCCAGCATCTATAGTCTCCTGATTTGTTCATTTTGGCCACTCTGACTGGCGTGAGGTGATATCTGAGTCTTACACAGTTTCTCAAGAGCCCCACACAATTTCAGAATCTTAGCTCTTGGAAATGTAGCATATTTATGCAAGATCTTTCCACTTCTCTGCATACTTAAATGTTCATTTTACACAATAATTTGATGGCACATGGTACAGAAATTAATGAGTGGATACACAGACCTAGAGCTTGGGCTGAAAGGTTGAGAAAAAGAGATTTTTAGTCTACACTCTGTGTAGGGGAAGATGGGAGGTAAGAAGAAAACC
This sequence comes from Panthera uncia, assembly GCF_023721935.1. Lineage (NCBI taxonomy): Eukaryota > Metazoa > Chordata > Mammalia > Carnivora > Felidae > Panthera > Panthera uncia. Next base: position 16,590,418 of record NC_064811.1, on the reverse strand, counting down.
TGGGAGGAAGATTTGGGAAACTCAGGACTGAAATTGAAATCTCAGAGAAGAATTTGACAAATCTTTTCTGCGATGTGCACTGTGAGCTCATTTTTCCTCTCTTGGTAAATTTTTCAGCCAACTGTCCACTTCTTAAGAGTGACCTGTAAAGACTAGATCTTCTAGAAAAATAGAATAAAATGAGGATTATGATCAAATACAGGCAGACAATAAAGGTCCATGGAAGGTGCCCAAACTTACCCCTCATCATAATCAATCATATTGGTCTCAATTTGGATCAGAATAGGAGAAAAAGATTAAAAAATATGATTTATGATAAACTTATTTTTAGAAAAGAAATTAAGTGAAACAATTTCCCTGGAGAATTCTGGAAACATTTGTGTGTATTATCATTCTGAAAAAAAAAAGTATGTGTATGTGTGTATTATGTTTTCCAGTAAGGTTAACAAATATGACATTATGGCTAACTAAGATATATATATTTTTTTTATTTAAATTCAAGTTAGTTACCATACAATGTAGTCTTGGCTTCAGGGGTAGAACCCAGTGATTCATCTCTTACATATCACACCCAGTGCTCATCCCAAAAAGTGCCTTCCTTAATGCCTATCACCCATTTAACCCATTCTCCCCACCCCTCCAACAACCCTCAGTTTTATTCTCTGTATTTAGGAGTCTCTTATGGATTGCCTCCCTGTCTGTTTTTATGTTATTTTTCCTTTCTTTCCCCTGTGTTCATCCATTGAATTTCTCAAATTCTACATATGAGTGAAATCATATGATACGTGTCTTTCTCTGACTTATTTCACATAGCGTAATACCTTCTAATTCTGTCCATGTTGTTGCAAATAATTAAGACATGAGATAAATAGTGGCTTAAAGAGAATGAGATTGAAAGTGTTAATATTAAATGTATATTAAAAGATGTGAAATTTAATTTTTGTTTTAGAATATAATTCGCAATTCATTTTGAAATCAGCTTGTTTTGTCTTGTTTATTTTTCCCCAAAACTTCTAAGCTCTTTTGATTCTAAAGAAATAGGAATGGGAGAAAGGAATCAGAAGAAAATAAATTTTCAGATCTGACCTTTATCTTGTCATGTGAGACTGTGCCTTCTGAAGAATGATTCTTCAGTTTGCCATTCAGTGAGAGAATAAAGTTGTTCATGGTTAATGCAGTGGGTAATAGAATGGCGATTGATTTATCATAATTTTAACCCATGACATGTGTTACATAATGTCCTATCCAGGGGCGCCTGGGTGGCTCAGTCGGTTAAGCGTCCGACTTCGGCTCAGGTCACGATCTCGCGGTCCGTGAGTTCGAGCCCCGCGTCAGGCTCTGGGCTGATGGCTCGGAGCCTGGAGCCTGTTTCTGATTCTATGTCTCCCTCTCTCTCTGCCCCTCCCCCGTTCATGCTCTGTCTCTCTCTGTCTCAAAAATAAATAAACGTTAAAAAAAACAAAAAAACAAAAAAACAAAAAAAACATAATGTCCTATCCAGTGCCAGAGGGAGTACTGTACAAAGCGAGTGGGGCCACCATGGCTGGGTGCTGGAGAGCACATCACGTGTCACATTGTCATGCATTGTATCCACGTTCTTGTATTTACTCTGTTATCCGGCCCAGGGCTGCATACCTGGGTTCTTCAATGGCTGTCGGATTGCAAATGTTAGTATAGCAATGTCTGAGAACTATTTATTTCTTTTAAGTAGTGTAGAGAAGAACATCTGATCACCAACCTAAATTTATGCTTGGGGATTTTTCCTACAGTTATTCAATACAGGGATTTGCTATCTCTACTCTAGTCATCCTACAGATTTACTTGTGCTTCTTACTTCTCCTTACTTGTGCCAACCAGGACAACAGCCTCAAGTCATTAATGAGATGGACAGGGCCAGAGAGGAATTAGGCTTAGCTGGAGTAGGGAAGTGCATTTAGTAGGACAGCAAGAAAGTAGTGGGATTGGGTAAAATGCTGGTGTGGGCAGTGGGAGCTATTTAGGCTACTTACTGAAATTGGAGTCAATTCAGTATGGACAGCATTGTAGAGTCCACGGTATATTTACAGTCTACTATGCACAAAGCCCAGTGGGGGATTCTAATGTAGTCTTTACTCTGTAAGAGATTATCATCTGGATGGAGAAATCAAGACAAAAAGCAGATTAGGGTGATAAACATAGTGATGTGAAAATTGCTCATTACAATGCAAACTAGGTGATTTGGTTATAGGAATGAGAAAAGGTTTCATGGAGTGGGTGAGCCTTGGCACATTCCTGGAGACTGGGTGATATGGGGACAAATAAGAAAGTGCATCTGAGGTAGTATGGACATTGACAGCAAAGACACGGAAGTGTTTTAATGCAAAATGTGTGATCAGATTATTGGAGTTAGTCATCTAATCACATAGTCATCTGCTCTTCCTTTAGTACTCAGTGGTACAAAGACTTACTGGTTGTGGCCTTTACTACCCATGGCAGGAGGAGGCAGTCTCTGCTTTTGAAGAAGGCCTGATAGGTCTCAATTGAGCAGAGCATCCTGAGCAGAAGTGAAGTGCTAATGAACAGGCCCTGGGTGGGGCTTTGTTCATGAACTGAGGACAGCACGGGGTAAAAGGCACATATGAGGTCTCAGAACACAAGCTGTCCCAAATAAAACCCTAGCTAGAATAGGTCTGCTGATCCCAGCCAGGGAACTGTTGGGCTCTGTCTTGATTCTAACTAGCTTTCTGTGGCCACATTGGCATTTCGGGGGTTTTGTAACAAGAGCAAAGTATCTCAGATGCTAGATATTCTCTTTTTGTTGAGTAAAATGATCAAGTATTTTTTCATTTGGCTTCTACTTTTTAGAATATATACAACGTTGGCATTGGATTTGCTGGTCAAATTGTTCATTTCTTAAGAGAGGATAATAATTATGTATACCTATTAAAGAAACTTTTTATTACTTAATTCGGTGGTTGGGGACACAGACTTAGGAACTAGTTACTGGTTTGAATTTCACTTCTACTGCTTATTAAGGTGGACCTTTGGCAATTTGTTTAACTTCTCTGCCTCAGCTTACTTATCTGCAAAATAGGATCAATAATGGTACAACCTTATGGCGTTATCTTGAGGATTAAATGAATTATTATTTTTTTAATTTTTTTTAAACGCTTATTTATTTTTCAGACAGAGAGAGACAGAGCATGAACGGGGGAGGGTCAGAGAGAGGGAGACACAGAATCTGGAACAGGCTCCAGGCTCTGAGCTGTCAGCGCAGAGCCTGACGTGGGGCTCGAACTCACAGACCGTGAGATCATGACCTGAGCCGAAGTCGGCCGCTTAACTGACTGAGCCACCCAGGCGCCCCATGAATTATTATTTTTAATATACTTAAAACACTTCCTGGTTTATAGGAAACATCATATGAGTGTTTACTTTGTAAAAAATAAAATATCTCATAATTACTAACTATTATGACTTTAAAGTAAAAAAGATAATAGAGTATCTGTCATATAGTAACATTCAATAAGAATTAGCTCTGGTATGGGGCCCCTGGGTGGCTCAGTCGGTTGAGCATCCGACTTCGGCTCAGGTCATGATCTCACAGTTTGTAGGTTTGAGCCCCACATTGGGCTCTGTGCTGACAGCTCAGAGCCTGAAGCCTGCTTCCGATTCTTTGTCTCCCTCTCTCTGTGCCCCTCCCCCACTAACACTTTGTCTCTCTCTCAAAAATGAATAAACATTAAAAAAAAAACCCAACAACTAGCTCTGGTACTCTGGGATAATTTTATTATTTAACTCAAATATTCTCTGAGTCCAGTTTCAGGAAACTATTAGTAAATGATTGCAAATTAAGATTCTTAGCAAAATTAATTATCTAGATCAATTTACAACTGATCACAGTATTTTTATTTCAGGAATCTTAAGATGTTTTAAGGAACTGTAAATCACAGTTCAAAAATCAAAGTAAAGTCTTCTACAAAGTAATGATGACATTTTAAGGACCAGAATGAAATAAAGCTAAGAACATAAGACCTAAGACCCAGAGAGATTACTAAACCTGCCAACACAAGTGTGAGAAAATGTATAAGATCAACCCAGGATTTCAGAGGACACTGAAATGCCCACAGGAAGCTGAGGCCTTACTTCAGTAGCCACATAGCAGACATGGTGTCAGGATCAGGGGAGTTTTGAATGTGGGTATAACTTCTTCAGTGTCTCCTGATTTTACCCACAGTAACTCCCTCAGCTTTCAGATGAGAAAATCAGAGCTTAGAAATAGGAAGTCTTGGGCGCCTGGGTGGCTCAGTCGATTGAGTGTCCGACTTCGGCTCAGGTCATGATCTCACAGTTTGTGAGTTCGAGCCCCACGTCGGGCTCTGTGCTGACGGCTCAGAGCCTGGAGCCTGCTTCGCATCCTGTGTCTCCCTCTCTCTCTGCCCCTCCCCCGCTCATGCTCTGTCTCTCTCTGTCTCAAAAATAAATATAAACATTAGAAAAATTAAAAAGAAAAAGAAACGGGAAGTCTTAAGGTCATAAAACTTTCTGTGATTCAGCCCGGCTTAAATCCAGGCCTTGCTCCTCCAGTATGCTTCCCTGCCCACTAGACCACACCGTGCCAGCCAGCCATCTAGTGTCTTCAGCAGTTAGTCCATAGTGCCGTTCGATAGCATGGGTTGGTCAAGAGTTGTATAAATTTGTCCCGTTAGAATTCCCTAATTCTTTCTCTCCGAAAGTAATATTAGATTTGATTTGTCATTTATCAGGTGGAAGTTTATCCTGGTTATGTATTTGTTGTTCTAGAATCCAAAGTGACCCTGGACGTCTGTAGATAGTAATTGCATTGCATATGTTCATTCAGTTCATGGAGATGATGGAAATGGAAAGATTGGAACATTCAATAATTCTTGCGAGATTTGGTTTGATTTTAAAACACCAGGAAAGAAGAGGCAGCTGGGTGGCTCAGTGGTTGAGCATCTGGCTCTTGATTTTAGCTCAGGTCGTGACCTCGAAGTTTGAGAGTTTGAGCCCAGTATCTAGCTCCACCCTGTCAGTGAGCCTGCTTGGGTTTCTCTCTCTCTCTCTCTCTCTCTCTCTCTCTCTCTCTCTTACTCTGCCCCTCCCACCTGTGCATATGCTCTCTCTCAAAATAAGTAAACTTAAAAAAAAAAGATTAAAAAATAAAATTAAATTAAAAAACCAGGAAAGAGTCCCTGTGGTGACAGCTTAGAAGTCTCTTTTCTGATATACATTTGACCTTTGAACCATATGGGCATTGGGGCACCAAACTCCTTTGCAGTGGAAAATCAACATACAGCTTTGGAGTCTCCAAAAACTTAACTACTTAAGTTCCACATGAGTGAAATCATGTGGTATTTGTCTTTCTCTGACTTATTTCACTTAGCCTTATACCCTCTAGATCCATCCATGTTATTGCAAATGAAAAAATCTCATTCATATTTATAGCTGAATAATATTCCATGTGTACGTCATGTAGGTATAATTTAAGAAACAAAACAAATGGACAAAGAAAAAAAGGGACAAACCGAAAAACAGACTCTTAACTATAGAGAATAAATGGATGGTTACCAGGGGAGGTGGAAGGGGGGATGAGTGAAATAGGTTAAGGGGATTAACAGTATACTTATCATGATGAGCACTGAATAATGTATACAATTGTTGAATCACTATATTATGCACCTGAAAAAAAAAAAAAAGAACAAACACCTTAACTACTAATAGCCTACTGTTGACTAGAAGGCTTACTGATAATATAAACAGTTGATTAGATATATATATCTATATATATATATCTATATATATATGTATATATATTATATACATATCTTTTGTATTCTTATAATAAAGTAAACTAGAGAAGAGAAAATGTTATTAAGAAAATCATAAGGAAGAGAAGATACATTTATAGAACTGTAGTGTATTTATTGAAAAAAAGTCTGTGTGTAATTAGACCTTCAGAGTTCAAACCCATGTTGTTCTAGGATCAACTGTATAGAATTAGAAAAAAAAAAAAAAAAAAAGAAGAAAAGAAAAAAACATCTAAGACTTAATGAGTAAACCATTGAGAATTGGGAGACATGTATTAGTCAGGGTTCTCCGGAGAAGCATGGCACCCCTGCCATACTTCATTTGCTGTGAAGTGGGATCTGTGATGAGACATAGTGCCGTGTGGAATACCATGATGGTGGATAAGGCATTATATAATACCATGGATGGTAGTTTGGGTAGAAGCACCCTATGCAGGGGAGGCAAATCCTAGCCAGAGTGTCTATTCCAATAGGAACGAAATGCTGTTTTTTCATGATGGAAGTGGTCCATTATAATCAATCTGCCCCCAGGTAGCTGATTGATCACCTCAAGGAATGGTGCCATACTGGGGACTCAGGACAGTCTCTACTGCTAGCAGATTGGGCATATAGCAGTGGCCATAGCAAGATAGGCCTTGTGATTGGAGGCTCATGTTGCTACACCCTTGCAAAACCGTAATCCCTGTCTCCATAGCCACTTTGTTCATGAATCCTATGGGCCATGATAAGGGTCAGTGGGGAGAGTATGACTGGGAGCCACAGATTGGGTCATCCCATACATTTGATGATTAAAATCTGCCTTCTTTCCTCTCCCTTTGGTGAACATTCACATCAGACACAAATATTTTCACACTTCTTACCCACTCATAGAAGCCTAATCCACATACTTCATCCCCTGACTCTTTGTCATCAATATTCCAATCATGTACCTTTAAGTCCCTGATCGTCTAGCCAAACTATTAGTCACAAGCCATGAATCAGTGTATAGTTACACATCTGGCCGTTGCTTCTTCCAGGCAAAATGAATAACCAGGTGCACTGCTCCAAGTTCTGCTTGTTGGAAAGGCTTCCCTCACCCCTGTTATTCATGGATGTCCCCCAAAAGGGTTGTGCAGCCATCCACTCTTGGATGGTTGCTACATATTGTGCAGAATCACCTGTACACCAGGCCTAAGTTTTCTCTGTGAACTGGCCACAAGACTCTTGTTAAGGTTACATGTGAAGGCTGGGAGAAACAAGGTGGTATAGCAGGAATGGGGACCATGGGCATTTGGGTCACTTATTCACATAACTTGCTTGTATCTTCAGGCCCTGCTTAAGCCCGATCGCACATACATTGCTTTTATTGCTCATGTGCTGCTGTGCCTGCCCAACTTTGTGACTCACTTTTGGGGGTGTTATTGACCCAGATAACACCCAGATGATGACAGGAAGTCCAGGTCTCATAGTAAGTTGGTGGCCCATGGATAAGTGTTGAGTCTCTAGTAAGGTCCAGTAGCAAGGCAGAAGCTGTTTATCCAAAGGAGAGGCAATTATCTGCAAAGGATAGCAGGGTTTTGATCCAAAATCCCAAGGGCCTGTGTTACAGTTTACGTATAGGGCCTGCCAACAACTCCAAACAGCATCCCTCTCTGCTGCTGATACTTCAAACATCATTGACTCTGCTGGGTCATATCGCACAAGTAGCAGAGCAGCTGGTACTGAAGCCTGAACCTGGGACAACCTTCTTTTGTTCTGGGCCCCACTGAAAACTTACAGCGTTTGGGTCATTCAGTAAACAAGCCAGAGTAACACCCGCAAATCAGGAACACGCTGCCTCCAAAACCCAGAGGTCCACCAGGCAGACATTATAGACTCATTTGTTACAGTTCAGGAAATTTGATCTGTAATAGTTTGGTTGGTTTGTTGAACATGGACCAAAAGGTGGCCCATAGTAAATTAACTTAAAATGCTAGATAGAGCTGCTCTGGTAAACAACAGAAGGGATTCAAAGGTTTAGGAAGCTTGACATGTTGTAATGGATTTGTCAATTAATATCTGCTAGCCCACCCTACAAGAGTCCAGAGGATACACCTTTCACCATGACTTTGAGAAATAAATTTGTGAGGGGGACACCAGAAACCTTGAAGAGCTTTCTGATCACTTTTCTCCATAGGGCAGAAAACACAATGGGAACTGCTCTTACTGAATTAGGAAGCCAAAATAAGGTGGGGGTAATTGGATCCTGGGCTGGCAAGAACAAAGTGGAGGCACTCAATGGCCCAAGGCAAGATGGGTGTGGTTTCCATAATGATAGGTAGAGTCATGTAGCAATCAGAGTAGTCTGGTTCACAGAGACCTCTGGCATTGGCTCATTGATCATGGTGTTTCTAAAAATTAAAATATGGGATGCCTACTAAATTCTTATTTGATCTGTATAAAGAAAAGATTTTTAGGCCAAGTGAACCAAAGTCTAACTTGAATCATACAAACAGTCATGGTCAATCCTCAGATGTGAGCCGGTTTTCATGCTCAGAGCCCCTTGAATGAAGGTGAAGTGGTCCCCTTGTGAAAGGACCTTGCCATATTAGCAAAAATTTGTTTTGTTAATCTTTTCCCATCCTTTCCCAAAGTGACCTTTGACCTTTTTACCACAGTAAGTGAGCATTGGAGCAAAGGAAATATTCAGGCCTTTCAGGGATTATTGGACACTGGCTCTGAATTGCCGCTAATTCCAGGAGGCCCAAAATGGCACTGTGGTCCACCAGAGTAGGGGCTTATGAAGATCAGATGATGAATATAGTTTTCACTCGGGTCTGTCTCACAGTGGGTACAAGGATCCTGGAACCCCTCTAGGTCCAAAATACACAATTGGAACAGGCATACTTGGCAACTGGCAGAGTGCCCAAATTGAATAAGAATTTAACCCTCTGCTTAACCCTCAAAGAACCCATGAATTTAAGAATGAAGCATTTTCTCATCTGTGTACAATGGGGTATATAATATTTTGAAGGTTTTTTTTTAATGTTTTTGAGAGAGAGAGAGAGAGAGAGAGAGAGAACAGGATGGGGGGCAGAGAGAGGGAGACACAGATTCTGAAACAGGATCCAGGCTCTGAGCTGTCAGCACAGAGCCCTATGTAGGGTTTGAGCCCATGAACTGCAAGATCATGACCTGAGCTGAAGTTGGACACTTAACTGACTGAACCACCCAGGTGCCCCATATTTTGAAGTATTTTAAATTCTGGAATTCATTACAAAATTTTCTAAAATTTGGTTATATTATCTTTGAAAGAAGAAGAAATTTTATTTGCAGTTTATCAATATTCTTGTCAGATTGATGTTTTCTCGTTTAAAGTTTTGTCTGGTTAATGAAGGAGAACTCTAGAGTTTTGACATATAATTAACAAGTATTTGATGGAAAGGTAATTAATTCTTCCCAAATTAGTTAATGACACAGATTGCCTCTTTTCACTGACAATTGTATATATTTGTTGATTCTCAATTTCTTAGGAGTTTCCTGTCCTATTGTTGTGCTTCAATTTTATCATTGCCATTTTACAGTTCTGTAATTAGTTTTGCTGGTATTTTTCTTCAGTTGAATAGTTAAATGTGATTTGAACTTAATATGATTAAGTCTAATGGATTGCATTTCCTGCTGCCTTCATTTGATTGGCAATGTAGAGAAATAGAAACCAATGCAGTTGAGGAAAGAATTCAAATCATCATTTCATATCCTGGAAAATCTCAGCGTCTAAATTTTCTTACGTTCTCATTTCTTGGCAATATTTCTATCAAGGACTTCAAATTCAAGTCCTAATTTATATCATGTTTTTACCCAATTAATCAGCAGGATAATTTATATTAGTGGCCTAACAAACCCCATAAAATGATTTTCTCCCTTTTTTGTTTCTTAAAAAGATAATCCTTCACTTAACCAGTGTATAAGTGAATTTAGGTTATTTTAAGAAAAAAAATGTTATGAGAACGTATGCATAATACCCCAGAAGCTCTTGCTTGGTTTGCTATGCTATCACAAGTGACTTGTTTTCCTTGTGCCAAAAAGTCTCTCACTCAAGGATCCTTCTTTCAAGACTGGTGAAATTTTTGGGGTGCCTGGGTGGCTCAGTCGGTTAAACGTCCAACTTCAGCTCAGGTCGTGATCTCACAGTTCGTGAGTTTGAACCCTGCATCAGGCTCTGCTGACAACTCAGAACCTGGAGCCTGCTTCAGATTCTGTGTCTCCCTCTCTTTCTCTGACCTTCCCCTGCTCACTCTCTGTCTCTCTCTGCCTCTCAAAAATAAATAAACGTTAAAAAAATTTTTTTAAAAGTGGCAAAAATGCCTGTCTCGTGATTTCACACAATCAGACGTCCTGGGCCATAACAGAAAAAAAATATGTGCGTTTAGACGGAGAGTTTTTTTTAATGAAATATAAAGAATTCCTTCCAGCTGATCTGTTTGGCTGTCAAAGCCTCAATTACAATAAACTAGAACAGAGCTTCCAAAATCCAAAGTGCAGAAATTGAAATCTCTGGTGCCGAATGTCACTTTTCTGGGACTGTGTGTGTATTTGCAGGAGAGGTTGCCAAAATCATATTAGAATTTGCCTTGTAAGGGTAGAGCTTTTACTACTGTAATAAAAATATGGAAACATTAGATGTGGCAGGATGTTACTGCACTCTTTTTTATTAAGGTTATACGATTTTCTATTTCCAAAGGATGCCTAACAAAGTAAGTGCAGTCAGAAAAAAAAAAAAAATCTTTGAACCTGGACTGTGTGTTGAATGCCATCTGAAACAGACCCGAATCTAGAAGACATGTTGCACTGCTTTAAATTGCCTTTGACTCCACACTGACTGTGTCTTGAGTTGCTGATGAATTATCATTGGTCTTGATATGATCCTGACTGGGGAATTTATTACATAAGGATCTATCAGGATGGATGCAGTTCTGCTGTCTGAAAGCTCTTTTATTCTTCCAGAAAGCATTTCTTTTGGCTATTGAAATGGACCTTTTAGTTCAGCTAAATTATGAGCATCTTTTGAACCTCCCAAGGCGTTGATATGTTATATCATTATACCGTTTGGAGAATTGGATGAGTGGAGGAGGAATAATGGAAGTGTGTATTTTACTGTGGTTGTTGTTTTGAATTTCAGTGTTTTTATTTTGTCCCTGAGTTATGTAGAGGCAAGAGCATGGGCATTCAAATTATCGGGCACTATGGAATGGTACTTAGAGGCTTGGAGTTCTGGTGTCAGCCTGCCTCAGTTTGAATCATTGTTCAACTCCTTATTATCTATGTGATGACAGGTTTTTAAATAAATCTAAATTTTTGTTTTCTCATCTTTTAAGTGAGTAAAATGTCCGGACCTATTTTGTGTCATTATGGAGCAGATTTAATGAGACGGTCCATGGAAGTTGCTTGGCTCGGCCCTTGGCGTGTCATAAATCCACGGGAGCAATTAATTATGCTGTTGGAGCCCCAGTCCCAGAAACTACTAGCTGGGTGACCTTCCCCAAAGTACTTACTCTTTTACCTGTTTGCTTATCTTTAAAATGAAGATAATGGAGCGTCTGGGTGGCCGAGTCGGTTGAGCGTTCAGCTTCGGCTCAGGTCATGATCTTGCATTCGTGAGTTCGAGCCCCGCATCGGGCTCTGTGCTGACAGCTCGGAGCGTGGAACCTTCTTGGGATTCTATGTCTCCCTCTCTCTTTCTGTCCCTTCCTTCCTTGTGCTCTGTCTCTCTCGCTCTCTCAAAAATAAATGAACATTAAAAAATTTTTTTAAAAAGTAAAATGAAGATAATGATGCCCCACCTGGAGAATCCTTGAGAATCAAAACTGGTAGAAGGTTCCAAGTATTTGACATTTAGTAGTTGATCAGTATATACTAGTTATAATACCCCTCTTCACTGCCTCTCACAGTAACAACAGAACAACAATAGCAACAACTACTATTTAAATGCTTCGAAAGTTGTCAGTCACTGTATATCCTATATAAAGACAGACACCATTGTGCTTGTTGTAAAATAATACGAGTCAGTGGCATGATTCACAGTTTTGTCAAATTTCTGGGTTCTGTGGCTTTGTATTAAGTAATTTGTATCTTTTGCCTTGAACCCATGTGCAATGGTTTCCATTAAATTCTTACTCGCCCATGATGAAAAAATCAATTTTTTGTTCTCTTTGCTGTCCAACTTCTGCTAGAAGAAAAAGTAAAATATGATCTAAAGCCTTGACTGAGGTTATATGCCTTTTCAAGGTTCTTTGGTGAACTTTCTACCTCTACAGAGGGAGGGCTTTAGTAGACCCTGGAGCGTTTCAAAGAGAATGTCAATATTACATCTCATTGTCTGCTGCTCAGCAGGAAAAATTGTGGACCCAACATCAGGTGTCTAAGTACAACGTAGAACATAAAGGTTTCATTTTCTGGTGCTGCCTGGGTACTTGCAGCATTTTAAATAAGAAGAAAATATTAAATCTTTATGGATAAGTCATTTCTTTGAAGATTTTCAAGTAATAGTTTTAGAAAAAAATATTACTTTCTCATTTCTTGGCAAGAGTTCTGTCAAGGACTTTGAATTCAAACCCAAATTTACATCAGATTATTTTAAAACCGAATTAACCAACAGCATAATGTGTTAAAAGAAGCAAATTCTGATGACTGATTTCCTTGCAGCCTCCTTTCCTCTCCAGGACTCTGGGCTGTCTGTGTGGATGGAAAACAATGGATTGATTAATGTATCTGGGCACTTAACACAGAACTTTAATAAGTATGTCGAAAATTGCCATTAGAAAGGATGCTGCCATTTATGTGTTCATTTCCCAAGAGCAGAAACTCTATTACAGTGATTTGAATAAGTTTCTATGAAGTATGGAAAGGCACTGGGTTTCATGACCTGCTTGTTGGGTCAAGGAGCCAATTTGCCAGAACAACTTATTTTAAAATAACTTTATATACGTGTTATATTGTTGTGACAAAAGAAGATGAAATTTCAGATTACTGATTTTCCCAGCTTCAGATCTCTTAGGTTGTAGGTTTCAAGAAGCTGAATGAAAGTGAGTAAGATTTGTAACTTCGATTATTATGGACTGTCCTGAAGCTTTGCCTTTATTTTTGGATATAGCACCCAGCAGTTTCTATTCTTACTAATTTGCTTCAAAATGGGAATTATCAATTTGCTACAAAAATTTGAGTTATTTCCAAGGCAATACGATATAGTGGGAATCACGCTTGATTCAGCATTGGTAAATCAGGTCTTTACTGTTTTGTGAATTTAGACAAGTGATTTTATCTCTCTGAGACCCTGTAGCTTTTCCTACGAATAAGATAATTAGGTAGATGAACTCATGTCTCCTTACATTTTAAACTTCTAAAAATCAATTTTTTATATCCTTGAGGGTATAGATTTATATCCCTTGAAGTTTTAAACTAAGTGTCACATTAATGAATGATGTGTGATAACTTTGCAGACTCCATTTACATTTCTACATTGTTTACTTATCACATTCATGGTGGCCTTGTAGAAGTCCCTTACCTTCCCCGAGTTTGTGCAATCTGAATGTAAAAATGAGAAATTTAAACAATATGGTCTCTAAAGATCCTTCCAGTTCTAGTCTTTTGTTTCTAGTGTACACTTACTGAAATCAGATCAAATATAAGTTGTGTGGTTCTCAGTAATATAGGAGATAGAAAGTCAACAATACATGGCATCTTCCCTAGGAAGAGTTTTTGCCTTCCACTGAATCACACTTGTGGTCTCAGTCCATCTGAGCTGCTATAACAATACCATAGACTGGTTGACTTTTAAAAAACAAATTTATTTCCCAAAGTTCTGGAGGCTAGTAATCCAAGATCGAAGTGCCAGCAGTGTCTCTGTCTGGTGAGAGTCTGCTTCCTGGTTCATAGACAACTGTCTTCTTGCTATGACCTGACATGGCCAAGAGGTAAGGGATTCCTCTGGAGGGCTCTCTTTTCTGAGGGCACTAATTCCACTCATAAGAACTTTACTCTCATAACCTAATTACCCCCTGCAAAAGCCCTATCTCCAAATATCACCGATATTTTCGGGGGGAAATAGGTTTCTGCGTACAAATTTGAGGGGGACACATTGAGTCTATAGCACATGGGATTCATGGAGCCATTAAAATTATGTATAAAATGTTTTCTTGTGTTCAGTTTTGGAGAAAAGGATTCGTAGCTCTCATAAGAATTTTGAGTACTACCTAATAAATAAAACTAGATGCTCTTTTTTCAGAAATCTAGTATAGTGGGTCTTAAATTATGATCAGTGAAGGGTTAGGGGCTTAGACACTTTCAGGCAGTTCAAGAAATGAAATATATTTTCATAGTAACACTAAGATGATATTTTCCCTTTTCATTTCCATTCACTAATGAATGCACAGTAGGGTGTTTCAGAAACTCCGTGATGTATGATATCGTAACAGATTAAATGCAGAAGTAGATGTGAGAATTCAGTTATCTTTTATTAAACCAGACAGACGTTAAAGATAGTTGCAAAATGTAAAGCAGTGTCATTCTTTTCACTAATTTTTGTTTGTTTTGGAAATGAGCATATAAAAATGGTTATTTTGAAATTAATAAATATGTTTTAAAATTTTTCTCATTTTAAATTCTAATCTGCTACATATCGACAGATAAAATCCACAGAAACAGAAACTCTTTGGAGTCCTTAGTAATTTTTAAGAGTGTCAAGGGCTCACGAAACTAAAATGTTTGAGAAATGCTAACCAGCCTTCATTAAGGTAGGTTAATCTGTAGTAGTAAACTAAGCCTACCTTGCTAGTAACTTTACACAAAGAGGTTTATGTCTCTCTCACCTAATTATCTAAGTAGGTGTTCAGTTAGCAGAGTAACTTCTGAGCACATGGTAATCCGGGGATCCAAGTTCATGGTGTGGCTTTGCCATGTTCATTCAACCTTGACCTTCAAATTTGTTCTGAAGCTGACATCTCAGTCATCTGGAGAAGGGAATGAGCACAGAGGAGAAGAAATGGTTAATTGTTACAGCACCCAAGAAGCATCACTCATCATGTTCATTCACATTGCACTGGCTAGAACTGTTTCATGGCCTAAGCCAACTGCATTGAATGTAGCTCAGCTATATGTCCAGGAAGAGAAAAAAAGTCATAATCAGGAATAGCTAGCAGTCTCCCTCATACCTCAATTTTTATCTAGGTCTGCTATGTACAAGTTAGTAAACATGGGCCAACCACATAATAACTAACTTTTAGGTAAACACAGACCAATTGCAGAGCTATTAATTTTTAGTTTTCTCATGTATAAAATAGGTATAATAAATACTATAAAAGCTCCCAACTTTAGAAGGTTTTTGTGAGGGAGCCTGTGCAAAAGTCCTTAAAAATGGCTAAACATTTATCAAGTAACTGTGTAAGTCCATGACCCAAATAACGTTAAAATCAACCTGCTAGAGGAATTTAATATTTAGAAATAGATATAAACTTGTAATAACTATACTATAAGAACATGTGTCCCATAGGCAATAAAGACTGTAAACTGGGGGCATCCAGAAAGATGAGACAGTTTTTAGTGAGTGCTTTCATGGAAGCTCTTGAATTGGAAGTTCTTGAAGGGTCTTCCCAAAATATCAAATTGATGGTTCTTTGCTCTGGAATTCCATCATCCCTTCTAGATACCCTTCTCGTGGCACTTATCTGACCTTCATGTAATGTGAATTTTCTTATCTGCTTCCTTCATTAGCTTCTAGCTCTTATTATGGCCATCGGAACAGGATTTTTATCTTATTGTACTTTGTATGTCTTGAACTTAGCATGGTGCCTGGCCCATTGTGAGCCCTGAGGTAGATATTTATTAAATAGATAAGTTAGTTTCATTAAGAGAAATTGCATGGGGAGCGCCTGAGTAGCTCAGTCAGTTAAGCATCTGACTCTTGATTTGAGCTCAGGTCATGATCTCATAGTTCGTGAGTCTGAGCCCCACATCGGTCTCTGTGCTGACAGCGTGGAGCCTGTTCGAGACTCTGTCTCCCTCCCTCTCTCTCTGCTGTGTCTCTCGCCCACTTGCTCTCTCTCTCTCTTTTCTCTCTCTCTCTCAAAATAAATAAACATGAAAAAAGAGAGAAATTGCGTGAAAGGCAAAGAGGAGAAACGGGGAAATTAAGAGTTTGTGATTAAAGAGAATCTGTGAAGTTTAAAGTACAGGCTGGTAGGTAACTAAAGAATAGCAATAATGCAGGATGTCAAGACACACAGAATCTCCATGTTAAATGAGTCATCACTGTGAACCAACCAAGGCCATTAGAAAGAATGGGAAAGAAAGGAAAAGTGATATATCCTAAGGTCATTAAAGGTTGAGGGAGTTTCTAGTGACAGGAAAAAATGGAGCAAGGCTGATATAAGACGGTATCAACCCTATTGACAAATCATAATGGGATAGTAGTTTGAAAGTAGCACCTCAAATGCTTTTTGAATGAGCAGATGGTGGGTAGAGATGTACAGATGATGGAAAACCATCTTTCATTTCGTTAATTGATCCTCAAGGCACAAGGTGTTAGAGGAAAATCAACTCTTACTTCATCGTGAGCAGATTGAGCATGGTTACTCAGGAGTTAGGATCTCTGGAGGGCTTGATTCTACATGAAGCAACTCAGTTGGCCCAGAAGGTGGGCACACAGAGAGAGAGTGGAATAGGGCTGTCCTGCCCTGAGTAGGTGGTATGAGAGGAAGTGGTAGGGGGTTTTGCATAGAGGAGAATTGTGGAAATTGTTCAAAGAGATACTAATATTAGAAGAATAGAAGTTGTTTATGAAGTGTTTGTATAATATACTGAAGCCAGTTTTCCAATTGGAGTCCTGGCTATGATGATGTGGACCTGTCCACGTTTCTATCTGTAATGCTAAGTTCCTATTGATTTACTTTTTATATTAAGAAGAAAATAATTTATTTGCAAAGTGCCTGTTCAATAGGTCATCTTTTTAGTTAATGTTTACATAACTACTATTTTTAGTAAAAGTGTGCTATTTAAATAAACAGAATTAGGCAGATACTGCTCTCAGAGGTGTTTAGAAAAGTGAATTGGGAGATTCTACAGCATATAATTAAAGGGTATTATAGCAGCCTGTAGTTATGGCACAGTTGAATATTTTTGTGAGTTTTTTTTTTTTTTGCTGTTGTTAAAAATATCAATAATCAAATAAAAACATGGCCTGTATTTGCGTTAACTTTTTCTCTTAAGTACATTGGTTCAATCTACAAATACTTATTGAGTGTTTACTATGACACAGGTTTTATCCTGGATTCTAGAAATAGGAAGATAAATGTAACAAAGCTCATGCCTTTGAGAGTCTCATGTTTTGGCAGGTGAAATATATACATGACAAATGAATATGTAACTTGGGATATAAGCAATCAAGCAAGAATTGCTAAGATACAGAAGTAGTATATTTACCTTCTTGAAGATAGCAGGGCAGGCTTCACAGGATAGTATTACAGCATGCTTTGAAGGCTGAGCAGGAAGTTGCCAGATGAGCTAGGGACAAAAGACATTTCAGAATGAGCAGGTTACATGCAAAAAAGACACGGGAGTGTGATAAAGCATATTGTTCACGGGGGATGTGTTATTTCTGAAAGGACAGTGTCAGCAGCATAGCAGAAGATGATACTCAGTGCATTAGACAGAAGCTGGACACACCTTTCATGTCATGCCAAGAAGTTTAGATTCTCCCTTGCGGGTTCATGGAGCCTAGTAAGGAAGCAAATGTTTATTGGATGAATGAAGAGGACATAATTGAAATATTTTAAATAAGAAAGGGTTAGAATCATGTTTGCTTATTTGTTTGCTTTTTAATCGTTCTGTCTGCAGTGAGGAGAGAGGTTTGAGAGAAGCAATAAGGAAATGATTGCAATAAATGGGGCACTTGAGGATTTGAAAAAAAAACTACAGAGTCAGGGGATGGAGAGATGAGTTCAGTCCTTGGCATAGAGAAAGAAATCCATAGAAGTTATGATGAAGATCTGGGCAAAATGAAGATGGTGATGGTAAAGAAGAGGTGAGCTCGAAAGGTGTTTGAAAGAAAAACCTATTTTGCTCACGTCAGAATGTTAGTAACTCTCACATTGGAACTTCCCAGGAGGATGCTGTGTGCTGTGCCAAACATAACCCAGAACAGAAATGTTCTGTAAATTCTCTGTAGATGTCCAGTTGTTTCCAAATTTAAAGGAGGTTTTTTTTTTATTTTTTTGAAAAGTCACTCATGATGTCATCAATCACACTCATTTTTGATGTCTCATTAAAGGACGTCTTAGCATTTTCCCCTAATTAAGATATGATGGCAAAACCCAATAGTGTCCATGGCATATTCAAGCTAAGAACACTAGCAGTGAATTGGACTCTAGGAGGACATCGGATAAGGACGTTTCACATCAAAGTGCCTACAGCTGGCAGCCTTCTTGTTGCTTTGACAGTAGTATTATTGCTTCCTTAAGGGGCCATAAAAGCAGACTCATTAATTCCCCAAGATAATTTTCTCGTACATTAGCCTTAGTGATGCAATATAATCAGTTACATTGATAAAGTTGATCACTGATTTATTATTCTTTCGGGGTGCTTAAACTCCCAAGTCTCATTGTGACAACTGTTGACAGTCTGCCTTCCTTTTTTTTTTTTTTAATTTTTTTTTAACGTTTATTTATTTTTGAGACAGAGAGAGACAGAGCATGAACGGGGGAGGGCCAGAGAGAGAGGGAGACACAGAATCGGAAGCAGGCTCCAGGCTCTGAGCCATCAACCCAGAGCCTGACGCGGGGCTCGAACTCACGGACCGCGAGATCATGACCTGAGCTGAAGTCGGACGCTTAACCGACTGAGCCACCCAGGCGCCCCAGTCTGCCTTCCTTTAAAATAACTTCTCTATTTCCAGCCCAGGCTGCTGCTCTTCTGCAGTTCTAACAACAATTGGTGTTAACACCATGACATAACACCATGGTGTGTGTTGGGGGGGGTGGGCATTGAAGAAATGAAATTTTATTATCTCAGGTCAATTGGAACTCTTCCTTTTTAATTTATTTGATTCTATACTTCAGATTTTCTCAAAACCCACATATTCCTACAATGTTTGTATAATTAAAAACTAAGTGTCATTTTAAATAAAGTATTTTATATGAAAATGCACTGTAAACTTGCAGGTGCTAATCAAGTGCAAGTAGGTAGTCAGGTAATTATATGGCATCAAGTTTCAATGGTGATATTAGCACTACTTTCTATTTACTTAGAAATGTTAGTCTTGTGGAGGCACCTGGGTGGCTCAGTCAGGTAGGCATCCGACTTCAGCTCAGGTCATGATCTCATGGTTCATGAGGTTGAGCCCCGCATCGAGTTCTGTGCTGACAGGTCAGAGCTTGGAGCCTGCTTCAGATTCTGCGTCTCTCTCTCTCTCTCTCTCTCTCTCTCTCTCTCTGCCTCTCTAAAAAATAAAAACATTGAAAAAAATTTAAAAATGTTACTCTTGTGTGACTCATTATTTTGGTAGTGAGACATTTGTTTCTGTTCTGTTGTCATAGAGATTACCTTAAACTTTGAGGCACAGTGGATATTAGTTAAAAGGATAAATGTAATTATGGTCAGCTTAAAAGGATATAGAAATGTCAGAAGGTAACACAACTTTGCAAGGTGATATTCCTTTAGATGGAATGTTTTGGATGGGAATTTAAGCCCAAGACCCCAGTATATAGAAATGGTTTTGCTCTCAGCCACTTACTGCCTATAGTATTCTGAGTGCCTGGGTCATTGTGCTCACTGTAGAGTCCCTATTTATTTGTTTGTTTGCACATTGAACATATCAAGTACCAGCCATGAGCTGGGACTCATGCTTTTGAAGAATAACAACCACACCTTGCTTTTGAGAAACTCCTGGGTTAGCATGGGGATACAGCCGAGCAACGTGGTGATTGCAAAACAGAAGGATAGAGGGACGCACAGGGTATGGGGTGATCACAGCTGAGGAACACGCCTACTCTCAGCTCATTAAATCCTGTTTGATAGTCAGAATTTAGAATTTTAGAGGAGGTGAAGAAGCAGGCTGAAGGAAAGTAAAATGCACTCGTTGGGGAAATATCTTTTCCTAAAAAAGTGCAAAGGAGCCATGAATTCAATAATGAATTCGAAATGAAGTAAAGTAAGCAATGCTTAAGGAGGAAACCAGGCTCCTGTAACTTATAATAAACCAATACATACTATTCTTATGTAAAATGTATCTATTTTGGGTGGAAGAACTCAACCAGAGTCAGTTAAACAAGCATAAGCGCATGCATATTCTCTCCCATTGGATCTGTAAAAGTTGAGTAAATGTCATTCTTTGCGTAATTCTGAAAGCTTTTCCTCTCAAGAATCATTTCCCTTCAACTTTTACTATATAAATGTGCTTTGCCTAAGCCATTATCATGTTTTGAAAGGTTTCATTAATGATCAACACTTATTAGACTCAGCAGCCATCCAAGCAAGCGAATTTATTCTCTGCGTATAAGCTGAGGGCCAAAATGAAATCAGCTTTGGAGTGAAAAGATCAACATAGGAGGCCTAAAGTAAATTTCATAAAACACAATTCTTTCTAGAATATGTTTTTGCAAGTATTTTCTGGGAAATGACTTCAGGCTAATTTTATATTTTTTTTCCAGGCAAACTCTCTCTCTTGTTTTCATCTTAGATTAATAAGAGGGTAAAACTCAGAAATAATTTCACAAATCAGAAATAATTGAGTATATCTCAGGTTAATGTCAGAAAACAAGCGACTGCTGATGTAGGGAATATCTGCTACATGTTTAGCACTTCCTAATTATGCTTTAAGGCAACTGAAAAATAAGTAAGAGTTAGTGCTTATTGTGTGTGTGTGAAAGAGAGTGAGTTTGGTAATCAGAAAAAAAAAAAGGTCAGGAATGAGACAAAAATAAAACTTCGGTTTATAGTCAAGAATTTAACTGACTAGTGGAGATTGAATTGTAGAAATTCTACAAGGGTCACTGTGTATGTGTGTGTGTGTGTGTGTTTGTGTGTGTGTGTGTGTGTGTGTGTGTATAAGTAATTGGAAAAGTTTATTTTAACAAGGTACAGGTGTACATGAAATGTGCTGAGGAATTTGGAAATCCAGGCTTCAGTTTTCCAGCAGTTCTAGAACAAAGATTTTTTGAAGGAGAAAAAAAAATGGAATTCAACATTCAATCAGAAGCCCAAGGTAATTGCTTTCAGTCTTGCCCGAATCCACTGAACTCACTGTCAGGTGAAAACATTCAAGGGGCCATAGAGAAAGAAGCCATAATTGATAGGCAAGGGACCTGTGTATGTAATCCATTATTGGTGGGATTTGAAAATGAAGGCAGCTTATAAGGCTATACAACAGTGTCTAGAACCTGGAAAGATGTGGTCTAGGGAAAAGTAAAATGAAACCCAGTTTTGGAAATGCACAATAAAAACATGGAAGCCGAGGGCAGCCAATCACGTGGAAACACTTAGAAGTGAGACACGGAGAGGAGAGCTGTGTCACTTCTCTTCTGCAGACAGTAGTTCTGCTAGGGGTTGGACATCCTGGAGACCCAAGAATTTGGGCAGAGAAGGGCTATCTGCACAGTGTGGTTTTCACCGTTGGTGAAAGTCTTGCATGAGACCAGGATGTAGCTGCTCCTGACGTGAGTCACGGTACTCGGTACTTCCATCTTGGTGTGGTCAGGCTGCTGGCACAAAATACTGCAAACTGGTGACTTAAACAACAGAAATTCACTCCTCACAACTCTGGAATTTTGGCAGCTGAAGATTAGGGTGCTGGCAAGATAGGTTTCTTCTCTTGAAGCCTCTTCTCCTGGTTAGAGACCAGCCACCCTTTCACTGTGTGCTCACCTGACCTCTTTGTGCATGCAGAGAGAGAGAGTGAGTAAGCTCTCTGGTGTCTCTTCTTACAAGATGCTAATCCCACTATGAAGGCCTCACCCTCATGATCTCATCTAACCCTACTCATCTCCCAAAGGCTCCCATCTCCAAATAGCATATTGGGGCTTAAAGCTTCAACATGTGAATTTGTGAGGGGCAGAAATATTTAGTTCATAACAACTTTCTTCCTTGGGTAATCATCCCTGAAAAGGAAATTTCAAAAGTAGACCACTGCTGGGTAAAATCCTGAACAGCCAGTTAAATTTGAGTATCAGGTAAAAAGCAAATAATGTTTTAGTATAAATATGCCCCCATGTAACATGTGGAACAGACATATACATATAAAAGTACAAAAGTATTTGTCACTTATCTGGAATTCAAATTTCATTGGGCAGCCTGTATTTTTGTTTGCTAAATTTGGCAATTTTATCTCATTTATTGGTTGAAGGCTTTTGCTGGACTAACTAACCAATTATTCATCCAGACTGAGAAAAGGTTGAGATGCACAACCATGACAGCTATGATCACTCCGGCTTTATAGATTGGTATTTGGATATTGCAATGATTTACTGTCAGAGAGACAGTAATTTTTCAGTCTCAGGCATTGACTACTGACGGTGCCCATTATTTCTTCTCTCATTTAGTCTTTGGGACGCTTGAGGATTTTGCTTTAAATACATTTAACTGAAAAGCAGAATTACTTCTCTCTTATACTTAAAACTGACTTAAGGAGAGTGGAGGGCCAAACATTTGGTGAAGACTTTCTCTGTGGGCATTTTTAAAAAATGTTTATTTACGTTTGAAGGAGGGAGGGAAGGAGAGTCAGAGTGAGTGAGAGAGAGAGAGAGAGAGAGAGAAAGGAAGAAAGGAAGGAAGGAAGGGGTAGAGAAGGGGGTGGGGAGAAGATCTGAAGCAGGCTCCGTGCTTAAAGCAGAAAGCCCAATGTGTCGCTCGATTCATGAACCATGAGATCTTGACCTGAGCTGAAGTGGACACTTAACCCTCTGAGCCACTCAGGTGCCCTGAAGACCCATTGTGTTAAGGTCATTGATAGTTCATTCTGTAGATGGGTGGCTCAGCCAGCTTCCAGAATTTCTCCAAGATAAGGCTTTGAATTAGGGCAAGAACACATGTAATCAGAGGACTGGGATTTACATTCAGGTTCCTGAGTGGAACTTCATACATGTCTTCCTGCGTGGACTTCAAGAATTATCAACCTTGTCAAATTCAGCTTTCACAGCTCTCCAACTCGGATACCAATACACCCATTGCCCCAGATTTTATTGATGGGATGATAGTAACAGCAGACATCCTGATGTCCCCTAATGTGTGCCAGACTTGGGGGATTTGTTAACTTAATGTTCGATACACATTGTGGAAGTGGGTACTATTATCTGAATTTTATATATGTGGACTGGAGGTGCAGAGCAGTTAAGTAGTCTTGTAGGTACACAGAGATTGTTTAATGTGTATTATTACTTTTATAATCATCATCATCATGATTTTAGTGCTTTGAAAAGAAGAACCAAAAGCCATGATTGATTATTTAAACATTAAATTTGTTCCTGAAAATACTATTGGTTTGCTGCTTAATCATTTGGAACCTCAAATCGTTCAGGTTAAAATATATATATATATGTATATATATATGTATATATATATATATACACACACATACATATATATAACATATGTACATATGTATATGTAAAGCATGGCTTAATTGCCACATTCTGTCAGTAAGTTTGTCACAAAGTTAGGCAACTTTTGAACTAGCAGGAGGGAAACTAGTCTCAGTCAATTTCAGTATATTCAGGTTTTTATGAAGTCATTGTCAGGTTGGAGCATTCAAAGCCTAGAAGTTGGAAGGTGGGAAGAATATGAGGTAAATAAGAAAGTTGACATTCCATTTCCAGTGTCAAAGAATCTTCTACTTTAGTGTTTCTCCTCACTCGTTTTCACATTTTATACTTTCTCTTTTATGTATGAAAAACGGAAAGAGCTATTCGTTATTTTCTAAGACTCCAGCAAAAAATATTATTTCCAGAGATTTTGCACTGACATTTTAAGAGTCAAATCTTATATCTATTGAAAGGCGAAATGTGACAAGTATTTGGTCACACCAAGTTGATTTACGTTCAACTGACAATATTTAGCAAAATTCTGTAGCAATTTATAGCTAGGTTGCTATAACAAAAATACCACAGCCTGGATGGCTTAAACGGCATACATTTATTTCTCACGGTTCTAGGGGATGGAAAGTCCAAGATCAGGCGTTGGCAGATTGAGCATCAGGTAAGAGCAGGCTTTCTGGTTGATAGGTGGTCGTATTTTCCCAACATGTTCTCGCATGGTAGAAAAGGCAGGAGAGCTCTCCAGGTTCTCTTTTCTAGGGGCACTAATCCCAATCCCAACGCTCCACCCATATGACCTAATCACACCCCAAGGGCAGTACCTCCAAACACATCACATTGAGGGTTAAGTTTCAATATATGTGTTTTGGCAGAGAGGACACAAACATCCCATCTTTCACAGTAAATAAACCCTTGTGAATCATAGAGTCGTTCAATCCCAGCTTAAGAATGAAAGCTAAAGGTCATACATTTGACATTCGCTCGCTTTTTAGAGTCACGATAACATTTTCACTTAGGGTACAAGCATATGTAGTTCATAATACAGTGATTGTTTCTTTAACTTAGGGTCTTTAGATGGAAAAAAAAGGTAGTAGTTACAGTTCTGAAACATCTGGTATGAAAAATAACTGATGTCACCCCCCATAAAAATCACCGCCACCACCACCTAGGAGCTAGTTGTTACTTTCCCTGTTTTGTGTGTTAGGAAACTGACTTGGGAATTTAAATCACTCACACAAATTCACTCTTGGTAGGTGTAGGAGGCAAGATTTCAAGTTCCTTTGGTTTGTCTCGTCCTATGGCCATGGTCTTATCTACCATAATGCATCACCTCTCTGGAAGAAAAGAAAGGGTTGATAGCTGCCTGGAATGAATGGTCCAGGAGAAATGTCATTTCTGCATAGATCTTATGTTTGTATGCATTCACCTGTGATCATCCCTCCACCCTCACTAGGATGGAGCAAAGAAGCCGACTGTCTTTCAAACTCTACTCTGACTCATTATGTACTGAATGGTTCTGACCACTACTCCAAAAAGAAAGAACTGTTGGTAATTCCTAAGACAGTATTGCTCAACTGTGGCAGATGGGCTACTGCTCCTTGAACCTCTCCAGTACCAATTGAAAAGAATTTTGAGAGTAGAGGTTGGCAGAATATAAACTCCCAGGTGATGCTAAAGTGAAACTAAAAACTAAAGTTTGAGAATATGCTGAAGAACTAAGAATGAGAGAGAGAGAGAGAGAGAGAGAGAGAGAGAGAGCTGAGTTATATTAGAATCCATTTAAAGTGCCATTCCATTCAACATTTGTTATTTACCATTTGCAAAATAATGAGCTGGGCTTTGTAGGATACAAACAGAAAAGATGAATAAGGCATTATTTCTGCCCTCAAAATTAGGATCTTCTTTCACATAATGCATGTCTTACATTTAATACTTTTTCTAGCTAGTAGAATGATGCCATTCCGTTTCTGGTCTATTCATACTTGTTTAGTATTCAGACTTGACTTGGTATATGATATAATTCAACATCTATAAACCATTCAAAATTTCTAAATCTGATTTCCTAATCTTTAAAACAGAAACCCACACTCTAGCTGACCATATCTTGGGAACTATAGTATTGCACAGAACATCAGGAATCATTTACTGTTAGTACTGTACTTGGCTAAATTGAAACCTGTTTAATCCCATTTAAGTAATTATAAAAGGCTTATCATATTGAATGTTAAATATTTATACAAAAATGTGAATGATTAAGTATTTTCATAAATTCTATTTGAAAGTTTTCTCAAGTATTTAGTTCTTTTTTTTTTAAGTTAATGTATTTTGAAAGAGAGAGACAGACAGACAGACAGAAAACATGAGTGAGGGAGGGGTAGAGAGAGAGGGAGACAGAGAATCCCAAGCAGGCTTCATGCTGTCAGTGCAGAGCCTGACACGGGGCTTGAACCCATGAAAACATAAGATCATTAACTGAGCCAAAACCAAGAGTCAGACACTTAACCAACCGAGTCACTCAGGCACCCCTTAGGTGTTAAGTCTGAGTGAAGATGGTAGAAATATAAAAATACAAGTCAAGTTCAGAAATTGATTTGAATTTTCTAATTAGAACTTACCCTAACAATTCAGGTATAGCTCTGCAAGTTTCAAGTTGTGACATCCACGTGACCCATTCCTTAGCACAAATTATTTTCAAGCTATTTTCTAAAGTTGATGCCTTTTTTTTTGGTTTTGATATCTTAAATATGGTAAAAGTGAAGAATTATGCAGCTTCATAAATTGTTTTGAATCAGTTTTTTTTTGCCCTGTCTTCCTTTATATGCAGGATTCATGCTCCAGTGATATAAATAAACATGTTAAATTAACAGTTATCGTGAATACATTTTTTTGATTTCATACAAAGCTCTGCCCAATGACTCACAGGCATATCTCCCCCTAACATCTGGAAAATCAGGGATGTGTTCCCTTTTCTATAGAACTCCGGGGGCTCAGATTTTACTAGTAAAAAAGAACACATATATTTAATAAACTTGGTTTTTAATTGGGAAGGCATTATGGGTTAGAGCAGCAAAAGGTTGAGAAAGTCATGGAAGAACTGATTATAAATATCAGCCAATTATGGCCTCAATTAGTATGTTTGTAAGGTGTTTTTTTCTTACCTCAGAGATAAAATGAGTTAAAGTCATTAAAAAATGAGTAACAAGCAGTTTTTAATTATACACCATTTGTACATCTGTGAATAATTACCTGGCAATTGCTACCTAGGTGACAGTGATTGACAGGAAGCTACCCATGTTTCCAGGCAAAGGACACATCTTTAATAACAGGAAAAGACACACACTTCAGCTGCATGAAAAGAGTGACAGAGAGCAAGGAAGGAACCAGTGCTCAAAATTGAGGGGCAAGATTTCCTGATGGGGTACCCCGTTGCCAATGGCTGCCCCTAATTAGGATGAGAATACCTTCAGGGTCTTCTTAGATGTGTGCCATTTGCCATTTTTTATGCGTGTAGGAAGGTTATGCCCTCTTAGGTCCTTCTAACTAATTGTTATGCTTGCTTGTCCAGTAGAAGAAAAGTACTGGCACCAACCTCAGAACATTTCAGAGTGTCAACAGTAGTGAGCAAAATAGCTATATCCTTTGTGTGATGTAACCCTAGTGGGCCATCTTCAGGCATCTATGCCGGAGGTCCCTGGATCTTAAGAAAACCAGCTTAGGTCTTACAGTCTATTGTGAAAACCAGTTTAAGTCTTCTAGTCTGTTAAAAAAAAATGATAATAATAAGATAGCACATTTTCTTTCTTTTTTAAAAAAAATATGAATTTATTTTAAGAGAGAGCATGCAAGTGAGAGGAGAAGGGACAGAGAGAGAACCCCAACCAGGTTCCGTGCTTTTAGCGCAGAGCCGAATGTGGGGCTTGAACTCACAATCCATAAGATCATGACCTGAGCCGAAATCAAAAAGTTCGGATGCTTAACTGACTGAGCCACCTAAGCACCCCAGATGGGACCTTTTCATATGAAAAGCACCCTCTTTGGTCAGAGGCAGCTGCAGATTCAATTGGAGAGATCCAGGCAGCCTTAAGTGTTTATCCAAGGGTTGCAGACTGAGCCCCCAGGCTTGGGGACATGTGTAGTTTGGCTGGAATGCCATTTTGCCTTTTTACACTGAATCTGAATATCTTTGGGTGGCACATGGCTACTCTTTGCCACCATTCTGAAACTTCCTGTGTGTTGCTTTTTCCTTGGCCCACTTCACATCCTCTGTAGGCATTTGTCTGTGTTCCCAGTTTTATATTGTGAGTCTTGGCAAGATTTTCTTTCCAGATCCTGGAATATCTGCATTGATGGGAAGAAGTAGGACGTTTGTTTGTTAAACCACTGGAGTCATGGTCTGCAACCAGGTAGATAGCTGGTAGAGTACCAAGAGAGGCGTGGGGAGGACTGATTAGAAGCCAGCCCTGAAAGACGAGGGGATGACCAGAACCCCAAACCATGGACAAGAGCATGCACAAGACATGTGTGAACCAGAGCAAGAAAAGTAGGGTTCCCCTGGGTTCCCTTCTCAGATTTAAGGTGAATCACAAGACACTTTGGGACTAGCTGGGACATCTGTTTAGAGCTAGGTAGTTAACTAAGCAAAAAATTTTTTAAACTATTAATCATTAATGCTTCCCCCCGCCCTGTTTTTGTTCGTTCTTTCTTTCTTTCTTTCTTTCTTTCTTTCTTTCTTTCTTTCTTTCTTTCTT
>NC_064811.1:16516178-16562322 GCF_023721935.1 Panthera uncia | reverse complement strand
CTTTCTTTCTTTCTTTCTTTCTTTCTTTCTTTCTTTCTTTCTTTCTTCCTATTCAAGTAACAGCATTTGAGGACAGTTTAAAAAAATTTTTTTTTAACGTTTATTTATTTTTGAGACAGAGAGAGACAGAGCATGAACAGGGGAGGGGCAGAGAGAGAGGGAGACACAGAATCTGAAACAGGCTCCAGGCTCTGAGCTGTCAGCACAGAGCCCGACGCGGGGCTCGAACTCACGGACCGTGAGATTGTGACCTGAGCCGAAGTCGGCCGCTTAACCGACTGAGCCACCCAGGCTCCCCGAGGACAGTTTTAGAAACAAGAGCAGAAGTCTTAAGAACTTTTTCTACCATCTACCATATTATTCATTTACCTGTCCTTTAGTTACTTAAGATTTCTTTCCTTTTCATCTTCACTATTTTTAGCTTCTTTTTTTTTTTAAACTCACATTCTAATTTCTATTACAGATCTCTTTCTTGGATCTCCAGAGTTGATTACTGAGGGGCCCAGGCCCGATGCCACTTTAGGCCAGAATGCCTGATGCGTTCTGCCTACCTGTAGTTTCTCAGGAAAACACTGAGCCCTGAACTCTTTACATTGCTTCATTTCATTCCTGCCACAATCTTGGGAAGGAGGTATTCTTGTACCCATTTTACAGATGGCAAGAGGAAGTCTTAGAGAACTTTAATTGTACACCTACAATATACTCTTACGTTTTATGAATAAATTTTATAACTCTGAAGAGACTAAGGTGTCACACCTTCTAATTTGGACTTTCATCTAGCTTGGGGTACTTCGGGACTTTCTAATGAGCTGCATCCTAATCCTATGCAGTCTTTTCAAGACCAAAGTAATCATTCTGAATTCCTAAAGTATTGGAGTTTGTATATCATGGCACTCTTCACTATCTCTGACTTACTGTGTGCTGTATCCTCTGACAGACTGAAAAACTTGAAGACAAACTTCCTCATTTTCATATCCTCTATACCGAGCAGAGCCCTGGTTCATAAGTAGGGGGTTAATTACTGAGTAGACGATGAAATGCAAGATTTGATAGCAATCTATGTATTTTTGATAAATACAATTCACAGAAGGAGCCTGGCCATGGGACCCAGGCCTAATATTTGGTTTATTTCAGGCGCCGTTCACCTAGAATTATTACTTCTCTTGGGCTTGAAAGGTATTAATAATCTGAACGACACCAAACTGAAATTAGAATTTGGACTGTGTGATTACATGTCTTGTAATACAAGTTAACAACTAGGATATGAACAAAGCATATGTGAATAATAAATACCACTGATCATTTTTCTTATTCTGCTCTAAGTCAACTTGACTGCCCTGTTTAATATTTGCTGAAACAAGCACTAATTTTTTTTAAGTTGTTTCTACATTAAAACATTTTAGATGGATAATCATATGTGATCTTTTTCTCTTGTTTCTTTTTTTCTTTTTTAATGTAGGAGGCATCATTATGACTCGTTTAACTTCTGAATTTGGAAATCAACATCTAAGCATTAAATGTAGGATACATGGTACTGTGAAACTAGTTCTGGATTAAGTTGGTGAGGGGCAGGGAGAGGGAGGTCAGAGGCTTGGAAACTGAGCCTCACCTCTGCTCTTATTTAGTCATTCAGCAAACATGTACTGAACCCCTATTATGTTCTGGGCATCATATCAATTTAAGTGATTACACATAGATAAATGAGATCTTGGCATCATCAAGTAACGTCCAGATTAGTAGAAGGAACAAGTGAACAGATGGTAATAATATAGAATATATTAATACATATATGTGTGTGTGTGTGTGTGTGTGTGTGTGTGTGTGTGTATAAAGAGGGAGAGGGATAAGGAGGGGAAGAAAGAAAGAAGAGAGAAGATGAAAGAACCAAGAGGAAAGAATGATGGACTGACTTTCCAGGTGCAGCAGTAACTGTTGAGCTGGGGAGTCACTTACCTCATTCTAAAGTCAGCTTACCTGCCAGATCAATGTTTCCTAAACTTCAGCAATTTTTGGTACCATTTTCATATATTTGATGGATCTAAGTGTTGCTTTTATACTATCTGTTTCTTTTCAGCGGACATGAAATCAATTCACTTTTTTTTTTTTTTTTTTTTTTTAAGTGGCATTGTCTTAACAGCATCTGTGAAATCACAGACTGGAAGAAATACTTCTTTCTTATACATTTGTATTGAATTTGGTAAAACACCCCACCCAAACCGGGAGCTCTACAGACTAACTTTTTGAATATTTGGTTACCTAGGCAAAATGAATTAATACCCATGTAAAACAAATACATTCTTATTAAAATCAACTTTATAAAACTACTTACTTATTTTTGGAGACAGAGTGAAAGCAGGGGAGGGGCAGAGACAGAGGGGGACAGAGGGTCTGAAGCAGGCTCTGCACTGACAGCAGCAAGCCTGATGCAGGGCTCGAACCCACGAACCGTGGGATCATGAGCTGAGCTGAAGTTGGACACTCAACTGACTGGGCCAAAATCAACTTTTAAATAGGGTGTTACTACCTCAAAAGCATCCTGTGTGCCATCATTGGCACCTGACCCATCATAATGTGGAATATTCTGGACAAGTTGTCTCTTCTAAAGTTTCTTCTGCCATTAGCATTTTAACTTCTATAAAAGTTTTGTTGTTCAAAAAAAAAATGGTATCTTCCTATTAGCTGTCAGGTAATTCATACTCACAGAGGCCTGAAGGAAGAGAAAACCTTTTGGATTCCCTGTACAACTTTCTTAATGTCAAAAGTTAATACAAATAATCAGAGGTCAAGGTGGGAGCTCTTCTTGCCTGTAGGAATTTGGAGATAGGAAGAGGAGGAGATTACCTTTTGAACATTTTTATTCAGACTATGGAGGATAGAAAAAGGTATTCTCTAGTCCTAACTCCACAGAAACTTTTCTTTTTTGCTGAAAACTGGTGTCTGTCATAAATATCAATATTGAATTAAGGAGGAATAGGAGACATTAAAGTAAAAAGCGGGGAAATCATCATGGGATTTGGAGAATAATTATGCTATAATTTGTTTATTTATGAGGCAATAATGATTTATTATTTAGTATTCCAAAAAGAAATTATGGTGGCATGTGATTTAGAAGTAAAGCTACTGCTGGTTAGGGATATGAGAAGAAAGTATTTCTGCCAATGAACAAATACAGCAATAATTGTCATTAAAGCATGCTGGGGTTTTCTCTCATTGACTTGAAGATTAAAATCTGTGGTTGCCATCTTATTTTCTGAAACTGAAGCCCATTTTCAGATTTTCATAGCAGATGGAATATGGGGTGGTGGTATGTTTTATAAAACATATTCAATATTGTAACTGAAATTTACATTAAAAATCATGATTCCTATTTTGTAATGTAAAAGCGATATTAAAAGAAGGAATAATACACAATGTCTTTTTGTTTATTAAAAAAGGGCATGTGGTAAAATACCTTTGAACTCAAAAGTCACTACTGAGGCAACTTTGTTTGCCTTTTTATTTTATTTTTTTTGAGAGACAGAGAAAGAGAGCATGTGCACACACGTGCAAGGAAGGGAGGAAGAGAGGAAGAGGGAGAGAGAGAATCCCAATCAGGTTCCACCGCCCAGCACAGAGCCTGAGGTGGGGTTTGATATCACAACTGTGAGATCATGACCTGAGCCAAAACAAAGAGTAAGAGGCTCAACCAGCTGAGCCAATCAGGCACCCCTTGTTTGCCTTTTTAGTTGATCTGTTCACTTGGATTTACTTAAGCCATAGGAAAGGACCTTCCTTCCACATCATCATTAGCCAAAGAATATTTCTAACAACCTGTGTCACTATCATATGTCCATTGATTCATTTAAAAATACTTTTGGAAAAAGAATATTTTGGCCATTTCTATGGGATGGATTTTGTCCCCGCAAAAGATATGCTGAAGTCCTGACTGCCAGTTCCTCCATGTCACCTTATTTGAAAATAGGGTCATTTCCATTTCTTTGTGTGTTCTTCAATTTACTTCATAAGCTTTCTATAGTTTTCAGCGGTTTTCAGATCTTTTACATCTTTGGCTAGGTTTATTCCTCGGTATTTTATGGTTCATGGTGCAATTGTAAATGGAAAAGAAATGGAAAAACATTCCATGCTCATGGATTGGAAAATAAATATTGTTAAAATGTGAATACTACCCAAAGCAATCTACCTTCAATGCAATCCCAATTAAAATTGCACTGGCATTCTTCTCAAAGCTAGAGCAAAAATCCTAAAATTTGTATGGAACCACAAAAGACCCCAAATAGCCAAAGTAATATTGAAGAAAACCAAAGCGGGAGGCATCACGATCCCAGACTTTAGCCTCTACTACAAAGCTGTAATCATTAAGTCACTATGGTATTGGCACCCAAACAGACACATAGACCAATGGAGTAGAATAGAGACTCCAGAATTAGACTCACAAATGTATGGCCAACTAGTCTTTGACAAAGCAGGAAAGAGTATCCAATGGAAAAAAGACAGTCTGTTTAACAAATGGTGCTGGGAGAACTGGACAGCAACATGCAAAAGAATGAAACTAGACCACTTTCTTACACCATTAACAAAAATAAACTCAAAATGGATCAAGGACCTGAATGTGAGACAGGAAACCATCAAAACCCTAGAGGAGAAAGCAGGCAAAAACCTCTATGACTTCAGCTGCAGTAATTTCTTACTTGACACATCTCCAAAGGCAAGGGAACTAAAAACAAAAATGAACTATTGGGACCTCATCAAGATGAAAATCTTCTGTACTGCAAAGGAAACAATCAACAAAACTAAAAGGCAACCAATGGAATGAGAAGAGATATTTGCAAGTGACATACCAGATAAAAGGCTAGTATCCAAAATCTATAAAGAACTCACCAAACTTCACACCTGAAAAACAAATAATTCAGTGAAGAAGTGGGTAGAAGACATGAATAGACACTTCTCCAAAGAAGATACCTGGATGGCCAACAGACACATGAAAAGATGCTCAACATCACTCATCATCAGAGAAATACAAATCAAAGCCACAGTGAGATACCACCTCTCACCTGTCAGGATGGCTAAAATGAACAAATCAGGAGACTATAGATGCTGGAGAGGATGTGGAGAAATGAAAACCCTCTTGCACTGTTGGTGGGAATGCAAACTGGGGCAGCCGCTCTGGAAAACAGTGTGGAGGTTCCTCAAAAAATTAAGAATAGAACTACCCTGCAATAGCACTGCTAGGAATTTACCCAAGGGATATAGGAGTGCTGATGCATAGGGGCACATGTACCCTAATATTTATACCTGCACTTTCAACAACAGTAAAATTATGGAAAGAACCTAAATGTCCAAAAACTGAGGAATGGATAAAGAAGCTGTGGCTTATATATACAATGGAATACTACTTGGCAATGAGAAAGAATGAAATCTTGCCATTTGTAGCAATGTGGATGGAACTGGAGGGTATTATGCTAAGTGAAATAAGTCAGGCAGAGAAAGACAGATACCATATGTTTTCACTCATATGTTGATCTTGAGAAACTTAACAGAAGACCATGGGGGAGAGGAAGGGGGGATAAAAGTTATAAACAGAGAGTGAGGGAGGGAATCCATAAGAGACTTAAATACAGAGAACAAACTGAGGGTTGATGCGGGGTGGGGGAGAGGGGAAAGTGGGTAATGGGCATTGAGGAGGGCACTTGTTGGGATAGCACTGGGTGTCGTATGGAAGCCAAATTGACAAATTATATTTAAAAATGAAAATAGAGTCATTAATTATATGAAAAAATAGGTATAACTAAAGCAGTGGTTAAGATGATGTCATGCTGAAGTAGGGTGAGCCCTTAATGAGTGGGACTGCTGTCCTTGTAAGAGAAGAGACACAGACAGAGACAACCAGGGAGGGCATCATGTAATGGTAGAGAGAATGAAATGCTTCAAACTAAGGAACAATAAAGATTGTTCCTGCAAACAACTGGAAGCAAAGAAGAGACAAAAAAGATTCTTCCCATAGGCTTCAGAGGGAGCACGTACCCGCTGACACCCCGATTTCAGACACCTAGCCTCTGGAAGTATGAGGCCATATTTCCATTCTTTTAAATCACCTGGTTTGTGGTAATTTGTTGTGACAGCCCTAGGAAATGAATATAGGCACCAACAATATGCCCTGGAACTATTTTAGACATTTGAGATACATCAGTAAAAAATATGGACAAGATTTCTGCACTGGTGGTGTTTAGATTCTTAAAAGGGAGTAAACACAATAAGTAAATGGGAGTATATGTGAGATGATAGTAAAGAGAATCATAATTGCAGAATAGAGGTGGAAGGAGGGGAGGGTAGGTTAGCAGTATTGAAAAGTGTGGCCAGATACAACTGACATTTAAGCAAAATGTGAAGATGGTGAAGGTATTAGCCTTATTAAAGTAGGGATGGGAAGAATGTACCAGGGAGCAAGAAGCCCCTAGTACAAAGCTTAAAGCTGGAACACGCCCAGTCTTTTGGGGAGGCCAGAGTTCGTGATGGACCAAGTGAGCAAGAGGGGGAGTAAAAGAAGCTGAGGTTAGGGTGGTGACTGGGGAGCCAGATCTTCCAGGGCTTTGTGTGATTTTATGTCAAATGAATTGGGGACCCATTGGAGATTAGTCCAATGGACTAATGGACGCATGGTCTGACCGACTTTTTTAAAGAATTAACACTTGTAACTCAATTACACTTGTAATCGACTGTAATGGGCCAGGATAGAGTCAAAGGACCAATTCATGGGCTATTTCTACAATTCAGGCAAGAGATAATGCTTAGACCAAGGTGGAGACAGTGAAGGCATGAAGAGTGGTCAGATTCTAGAAAGAGCCAACAAGATCTCCTGGCAAATCCCTCCTGGTGTGAGGGATGCCTCCTGAAGTTTTGGTCTCTAGAGGAACGGAATTGTCATCTCAAATGTGGGGGCAGATTGAGGGGTGGGGTGCAAAGGACATCTTCTGTTTTGGAGATACACTTTATATGCTTCCTTTCCTAATGCCTTTTATTTTTGTTCCTTTGTTTTTTGATAATGACATCATCAGTTTCATTTTTTGGTATCTAGGTTTATTGCTTTCACATAATAACTCTTTCTAAAATTTTATTAAGACCTTAATTTTTAGAGCAGTTTTAGGTTCACAGAAAAATTGGGAGGAAGGCACAGAGTTCCTATATGTCCCCTACCCCCACACATGCATAGCCTCCACCATTATCAAAACCCCCAAACAGAATGCTAGATTTGTTATGATTAATGAACTTACATTGACACATCATGTGAACAAAGTTAGCTTTATTTCTTCATTCCCAATCCTCCCATGTATTATATACATTCTCTCTCTATATATATATAATATATATACACTCTATCTTTGTGTATGTGTATGTGTGTGTGTGTGTGTGTATACATATGTATATATATATGTATATATATATAATTTCCAATTCTTATCTTGCTGCATTAGTTAGAATTTTCAGTATGATGCTGAGAAGTGGTGAGAGGGGACATCCTTACCTTGTACCTGACCTTAGAGGGAAAGTTTTAAGTTTCTTAACATTAAGGATGACATTAACTGTATGTGTTTTTTGTAGATAACCTTTTTTAAGTTGAGGAAGTTTTTTTTTTTCTATTCCTAGTTTACTGAGAGTTTTATCATGAATGGGTGTATGATTTTGTCAAATGCTTTTTTCTGCATCTATTGATATTATGTGATTTTTCTTTTTTACTGTGTTGATGCAATCAATGACATTAATTGATTTTTGTATTTTGAACCAGCCATGTATACCTGGAAAAAATCCCACTTGACTTTTGTATATAATGATTTTCATATATTTTTGGATTCAATACCCTAATATTTTATTGAGGGTTTTTGCACTCATGTGTATGGAAGATTGGTCTGTAGTTCTCTTTTCTTGTAATGCCCTTGTCTTAGGGTAATGTTGGCCTCATGGAAAAAGTTAGGAAATATTTGCTCTGTTTCTAAGATGTCTATTTTTAATGTTATTATTTTTGCTTTATTTTCCTCTGATTACTAATCTTCTTTTTCTTTTTTATTTCTTTTTTTTCTATTTTATAACATCCATCTCCAAAGATTTTCCTTCCTCTTTTCCCTCTCCTTTCTTTCATTCTTTCATTCTACTTGTATTACTCTTAACTTCCTAGTTTTTAACAAACTAGTTTTTAATCAGGGAACCCATCCCATGGAGGTGGCCACACTCCGAAAGGGACAGCCTAATTCTTTATTTCCAGGAATCACATAGATGTGCTCTCCCTCAGAGATATGTGGAATGGCTGTGGCTTCAGTGTTCCTTCCGTGTAGTAAGACCAGTGGTTGTATTTACTTAAAACCATTTGGCACCATGGAGTTTCTTTTTTTTTTAATTTTTCAATGTTTATTTATTTTTGAGAGAGAGAGAGACAGAACGTGAGCACAGTGGGGGACGGGGGACGGGGGAGGCAGAGAGAGAAGGAGACACAGAATTTGAAGCAGGCTCCAGGCTCTGAGCTGTCAGCACAGAGCCCGACGTGGGGCTCGAACTCACCAACTGTGAGATAATGACCTGAGCTGAAATTGGACATTTAACCGACTGAGCCACCCAGGCGCCCTGGCACCATGGGGTTTCTTAATGATTAAGAACTCAAAAGTCAATGATTAAGACTCCTTTCCCAGAAAATGCCCATAGGAGTCTTGAAATTAATTCCTTGTTAGCTTTTCCAATGGGTGTTATTAATGTATGTTTTTGAGATATTTAGATTTCACATAATCAAGCTTTTTGTCTTTTCTTCTTTTCCTTTCTATCGGGGCGGGGGGATAGTCACTAATGAAAGCAGGAGTACATCCATTTTCTATCAACTGTAAAAGAGCGGGTGAGCTTGCCTGACCAGAATATGCTTTTCTGGCATGGTTTTATGCACTGGCAGGTTGTATATCATATGCCTTAACACTTGCATCCCTCATGTCAAGGAGAGTGTTGTCTGCATAAATCCAAAGTCACACTCTAATAATCATTTTAGTTTGCATTTATTCTATTCAGCTCAAGGCTGAATTAATTTTCTCTGAACAGCAGGAGAAATGAAAGTGTTGATGCGGCCCTACCTGGATCCATTGAGAAATGGATGAACTGCTTCCCCATAGAAATTCTTCCGGAGACAAATGTAAATATGTGTACGGAACATTCCTTACCACATACATTTATGGAAATAGGTCATATTTAATGGCAGTTCTTGGGCAACACTGAGGGATTTCAAGAGATTATTTCAGAGTTAGAGTATATTAGTGTATTAGTTACCTATTGTCACATGATAAATTACCTCAAGATTTAGTGGCTCAAAACAACATAAGCATTTATTATCTTTTTGCTTCTGTGGTTCAGGATCCAGGAATTTAGCTGTGTTCTTCTGGCCTGGGACCTCTACTGAGATTACAGTCCTCTCAAGGCTTGATTATCTGGAGCATTGTCTGTCAAGGTAGTTTGGTTTTTTGGTCAGAAACTTGGTGCTGGCTCTTGCCCAGAGACCCCGGTTCCTCTCCATGTGAAGTTGTCCGTAGGGCTGTTTGAATGTCCTCATGCATGGTGGCCGGCTTTACTTAGAAAGAGGCTGCAATGTCTTGTATGACCTAGCCTGTCATGCCACACACTCATTTCTATAATATCCTATTGGTTAGCATACATCAGCCCTATTTGGTGTGGCAGATGTCTGTTCATGAGAATAGAAACTGTGATGTTGACTCACTGCGGTCCCTGATGGGGTAGCAGTCCATCATAATGAATGTAGGATATCCTGGATTGAGGAAGAGGTACTAATTAGCTCTCCCTTTACAGCTCGGTGGAGTTGTCCCTGAGGCAATAGGTACTCAAGATTAGATTGATGGGGCACCTGGGTGGCTCGGTTGAGTGCCAACTCTTGCTTTTAGCTCAGGTCATGATCTTACAGTTCATGATTTTGAGCCCCACATTGGGCTGACAGCATGGAGCCTGCTTAGGATTCTCTCTCTCTCTCTCTCTCTCTCTCTCTGCCCTTCTCCCTCTTGTGCTCTCTTTCTCTCAAAATAAATAAACACTTAAAAAAAAGGAAAAAAAAAGATTAGACTGACAAAAACAAGACCTAAGAACACTAAAATGGGCATTTCCCCCTCCCCTAACACTCTACTTATGTATTATTTGCTTGCCATCTCTTAAACTAAGAACACCATTACCTCTACAAGGAGAAAGACTTTCCTGATATCAAGGCAAGATATACCTCCTCTGTTTTTCATAAGATCCTTTACACAGTGCTTCCCATGATTTGCACTAGCCATTTATTATGACTTTTATTGTGGTCACCCTTTCTTCCATCAAGCCACTGTTCTTCAAGGCATTGGCTTTGATAAAAAGTGACAATATTATTGAAGACTTGGCTGAGTTAATCAGCTTTGATGTTGCATGTCCCTTTCTGCCCCATCTATATGATTAATAATTGATCTGCCAAACATAATAACCAAGGTTTTCATTAAATGGCCATAATGTATTCGGTGCCAGTCTAAAATATGCTGATATGGCTTAACTGTTTTTATCAAATATATTCTATCTCATTGAGTTAAATTAAGCACCCACCAGAGACAACCTAAAAAGTCAGCCTCCGGCATTGACATTCTATGATTTAGTGGTTTGAGTGTTTAGCCCAACTCAGTGCAGTGTTATCAATATGGTAGTTTTCTGTACAACAATGCTGTTTTGTTTTCACTTTGGGACATACAGTGTGATAGAACCCAGTTCCATTCATTCTGTTCACATAATTTTTCAACTAAGTCCAATCCTGAAAGCCAACTTCAGCCTAAAATAAAATAAAACAGAAAAGCCTGCTGGTTTAAAAAAAGAAAACTGTCTTTTTTATAACAAAATAAATAGAATGAAAGTGGAATGTTCACCCCCACTCTGAGTTGACAGGTCTGTATCCCACATTTTGAAAAGTTGTTATTTAAAATGCAATAATGTCATCACTCTCCTAGTTGGGTATTCTGAAGGTTATCGAATGAAAGGTTAGAGCATTGAAAAAAGTGAAATCATGCACTTGCTCTGAGTTTATTTTACTAAGACCGCAAACAATGATTCAGATCTTTATCCTATATGTAATATTTGGAGACATTAGAGTCTTCCCTTCTTGATCGCCTCTCCCTGAATGTACCTCTGGGCATGAATTGGCCCAAGAAAAGCCCAATGACACTGAAGAATATCATTTCTCAAGAAATATATTTGGTACTTCTATTTAGCTGTTCTTAAGTTTGTAGAATCAAGAGTTAGAACATTTCTTGATAGGGAAAAAAATAGCTTAAACCATTTGAAGATATAGAGAGACAATATTAGTGGCTATATGTCTTCATCAGTAATGTTAATAGGCCACAGCCGGACCCTGTTAATTCATTGATTGCTTATTTATGTAAATGACTCTATGTTCCTATTGGTATTTATTGAATTCTAATATACATTTTGATTTCATAGAGATGAAACTCCTAATGTGATTATCTCTTCCTTTATGTTATAGGTTGAATTGTGTTCCCCTCCAAAATTCGTAACATCCTAACCCGCAGTACTGCAAATTGTGACCATATTTGGAAATAGATCTTTACAGAGATTATTAAGTTAAAATTAGGTCAGTAGGATGGGCTTTAATCCAGTACCACTTATGTCCTTATAAGAAGAGGAAATTTGGACACAAATATGTACAGAGGGAAGACAATATTATGATGCAAAGAGAACATGGCCGTCTACAAAACAAAGAAGAACTGTGAGAAAATAAATTTCTGTTGGTTAAGCCACCAATTAGTTATGGAATCCTAGCAAACTAATTTAATATACTGCGCTTTTACATCTCTGCACTCTCTCAGAGTGGAAATAATGCATTTTTCTGATTCATTTCTCCTCTTATACAAACACCCTTTACCAATCTTTATCTCATTCTTTTGCCATCTTTGTATCTGCTGTGTTGAGACAGGGAACCCCATTCTCCAAAAACTTGCAAATGACCCTTAGACTATGACCTATCATAACCTGAAACATAACAGTGGTTTGTAGGGGTGCCTGGGTAGCTCAGTCAGTTAAGCATTCAACTTCAGCTCAGGTCATGATCTTACAGTTCATGGATTCAAGTCCTGCATCAGGCTCTGTGCTGATGGCTCAGAGCCTGGATCCTGTTTCAGATTCAGTGTCTCCCTCTCTCTCTCTCCTCCCTCATTCACCCTCTGTATCTCTCATAAATAAATAAACATAAAAGTAGTGTGTAGTCAAAGTGATTTTAGAATCTAAAGGAGCTCCATAGTATGGCAATGGTGGTATATACTCAATATATTTTATCTGAAAGGTTGTAACAGTTTCTAGATAGTTCCTGCACATCACACACCATGCATGCCAATATTCTTGGCATGACATGAGGGATAGTAGAAATGGGATTATGTTTCAAGTCAGATAGTTGTAGTTCAAAGTTCACCTCTAGAGGCACCAAGATGTTTACCTCATTCTTCTAAATCTCAATTTCTTCATATATACAAAGGGAATAATAAAACCTATCTTGTAGAGATTTTTCAAGCATTAAATATAATAACCACTAGGCTACTTCAATTATTTCAACTTTGGCACATAGTATGGTGTTCATTACATGAACACCTTGTTCTTGCTTTAGTTTGCAGGCCAGTATAACTCAGATTATTTTTCTGTAACTCCTGTCTCTAACCAGTCATTGTTCATATTTTGATTAGATACTATTCTTTTTCTCTATTTTACCGTGGGGACATCTTGTTAAGAAAATAATCTACCTTTTGGTTACATATTGCTGTAGTTTTTCAAGGTCACTTTCAAATCTAGTCCTGTTTTATTTAGCAGTAGTGAGTTTTCCTATCTTCAGGGAACTCTAAATTAATGGGTATATCCTCTAATTGTTATCCTAATCTTTGACTGAAAGTAGACAAACAGGTAATCCTTATTTTAAACTATAAGGACTGAACTATAGTAACTGAAACTCGTGAAAAATGAGAAATTGGCCAATATGAATGCCTTTCAGTTAATATAGTTCTGGTTGTACAAAGAGAGGATTACATGTAACTCTATGTGAAAGAAATACCTATTTTACCCTGTCAATCAACTGAAAATATTCATATGCCTGATTTAAACATGAGTATGTTTTTCTCCAAAATTTATTTTTCTCCAAAATTTATTTTTCTCAACATCCATGACCATGTATTTCCTCTTCTGTTTACTTACAATGATTTCTCCTGTCCATTCCCCTTCATCCTACTAAACTTTGTTCATACTTCAAAGCACAAATTAAATGTAATCTCCCAGAAGCCTTTTCTTTAATTCACTCAGGAAAGCCAGTTTATCTCTCATCAGTTCTCACAGTACTTTGTGTATCTCATAATATGGGTAAAGCTAAGGCTTTTGGCCAGGTGTGTGGTGAGGCCAAGTTTTGGCTGTTGGAAAGAGCCACCCACCCCCAGCCCATGTGCTCTGCAATGAACTGACTTCAGTTGCTACATTCTTAGCTGTCATCTTAGCTGTCACACACTGTTCAGGGATGCTAAGAGATGCTCAGCCATATGCCTAGATTTTCATAGAGAGAGAGACTCTGTGGGAAAGAACTAGAGCCAGGGAGTTGAGACATATGTATACCTATTGGACTAGCAGGGGCAGGGCAGGTGCTTGACTGCATAATGGCCCCCAAAGATGCTTTAATCTCTAGATCCTGTGAATATATTACATTACACATGCAGAGGACTTTGCAAATGTAAGTAAGGTTATGGAACATGATATAAAGAGATTCTCCTGGTGGGTCCAATGTAATTGCATGAATCTTTAAAAGTACTAGAGAAAGGCAAAATAATTAGTCGAGAAAGATGATGTAAGAAGGAAGCAACCTACCATTGCTGCCTTTGAATATGGAAGAAGGATCCACAAGCCAAGAAATGAAGGCATTTTTGGGAATCTGAGGGTGGCCTTCAGCTGACAGCCGGCAAGGACACATGGACTTCAGTCTTACCACAACAAGGAACTGAATTAAGCTAGCAGTCTGAATGATCAAGGAAAACAACATTCCCCTAGACAGCCCTGGCAACACGTTGATTTCAGCCTTGTGAGATTATTTTTTTTTAACATTTATTTATTATTGGGAGACAGAGACAGAGCATGAGCAGGGGAGGGGCTGAGAGACAGGGAGACACAGAATCTGAAGCAAGCTCCAAGCTCCGAGCTGTCAGCACAGAGCCTGACGTGGGGCCCAAACCCACAAACTGAGAGATCATGACCTGAGCCAAAGCCAGATGCTTAACTGACTGAGCCACCGAGGTGCCGCCTCAAGCCTTGTGAGATTCTAAATAGACACTTATTAGCTGAGCCTGCTAGACTCTTTTGACCTGTGGAAAATATGAGACAAGAAATTAGTGATTCTTTAGCCTGCTAAATTTATGGTAGTTTGTAATGGCAGCAATAGAAAACAAATATAAGAATATAGAGGGAAAAGTCCATAATAAAGACCACTGTGGAAAAAAAATATACTGAGGACCTTAAAAAGGAAAGTACCATGAATGTAAAGTCTGGCATAGTGGACTAGACTAAGCATCCAGGTTGGAATTAGAACCTGGCAGTGGTTTTAGGCACCTTGCATAACTGTTTATGACCATCACCTGAAGCATCTCTGTTCCCCAATTCTCAGAAGCCTAGTTAGCACGTGAAGAAGACAGTTGTGGGACAGTGGAAATCATTATATAACCAGGGAGCACATCCGCTCTGCTGTGGGAATGCTTTTGAAAACTCCTCGGTAAGCACAGGTTTTCCAGTGGCTCAGAAGAAAGGCAGGCTGAAGCATGGTTGAGAGGCTAGCAGTTCCATGGGCAGTGGCTTGAGTGGCACCCTGTGGGCAGCTGTGAGGCAACCATCAATGAGAAGGACTAAGAATACCAGTAGAAC
Organism: Panthera uncia; assembly: GCF_023721935.1. Taxonomy (NCBI): domain Eukaryota; kingdom Metazoa; phylum Chordata; class Mammalia; order Carnivora; family Felidae; genus Panthera; species Panthera uncia. The sequence continues at coordinate 16,547,382 of NC_064811.1, read as the reverse complement.
TGCATGGAAGCACTGCTTATATGTGAGCCATCCTCCATGTTCCAAGATTCCCAGAATGAACGAATGGCTTGGGAGATTCTGGGCACAAATTAGGTCTTTGCTAATTATGTCCACGGGCAATGGAGTGTTGACATATGAGCAAGCCCTGTAACTGTCTGTTCTCTACACCTGCAATCAAATCCCCCTTTCTGGGTCAGAATCCTTCAGATACTCACTATACATTTAATGCTTTTGCATTTTATCTTGAAAAAGCAGATGGACATCAGAACTGTAGAGTTTAATCAAGCACTTTGTAATGTCCTAAGCATTACATTTCCAATACTCATTGAATCCTTATAAGAACCCGCTGAGATAGGCACTTTTAAAGCCACATTTTACAAATAAGGGAACTGAGGCATGGAGAGATCATATCATTAACCCACAGTTGCCCAGCTAGTATGTGGTGGCACTGGGGTTGAATGCAGGCAACATGACCCCAGACATCATGCATCTCATGCTGCAATGGTAGACAGAATAGAGACACCCAAAGATGTCCACATGCCAGTCTCTGGAACCCATGAATATGTTACAGTGCATGGCAAAAAAAGAATTAAGATTGACCTTAAAATAGGGAGTATAACCTGTGTGGACCCAATATAACCACAAGAGTCCTAAGACGTGGAAAGGGAAGATAGTGGAGAAAGCTGGAATGATGTGATGTGATGTGGCCATCTCGGGCTTTGCAGATGCAAGGAGGTGGTAAGCTAAATAACCAAAGAAAGGGATTCTCCCCAGAGCCTCCAGAAAGGAACAGAGCTCTGCCAACACCTCCAGTGAGACACACATTAGACTTCTGACCAATGGAAGTGTAAGATAACAAATCTGTCCTGATGAAGGCGTGCGTTTTGTGGTCATTTGGTAAAGCAGAAATAGCAGACTAATACATCTGCCAGCTACTGTTCTCAGGGTATGTTCCTTTCTCAGAAAGGAAACTTCCCTCATCTCTACCATTCTCAAGGCTTTGCTAAAAGTGCTTACCTCATATATGGAGTCTCAAGATTAATAACTTACTCTAGTCCCTAGTCAAATGACTACTATTTAGACATTATGAAGCTGCTTTATCTAGGGATATCCTTTCTCTGAGTTCCCACATCTGTATGACCACCACCCCAGCCCATCCTCCAAATATTCTCTTTGGCTATTCATGCAAGGTTTTATCTCTCCCATAAACTTGTCCAAAGTGCTGGTTTTAATGTTTAAGAAATATTATATACTTTCTACATATCCCCTCACACTTCCAACACAAGATAGTAGAAGGAAAGAAATTTATTGGGCAGCATTTCTAAGACAGCAGAGCAGTGGCTTTCTCCAGCTTGGAAGAGACTCGGCTTCACTCGTTGCTGCCATCTGTCCCCTCCTTTTTATTCTTTCCTTTTACCTTTTGTTTTATTCTTTCTTTCTTTCTTTCTTTCTTTCTTTCTTTCTTTCTTTCTTTCCCTTTCTTTTCTTTTTTCTTTCTTTTCTTCTTTTCCTTTCTTTTTTTTCTTTTTCTTTTCTTTTCTTCCTTTTCTTTCTTTCTTTCTTTCTTTCTTTCTTTCTTTCTTTCTTTCTTTCTTTTTCTTTTTTCCCTGTCTTTTTTTCTTTCTTTTCTTTTCCTTTGTTTTCTTTTTTCTTTTTCTTTTATTTCTTTTCTTCTTTCTTTCTTTCTTTCTTTCTTTCTTTCTTTCTTTCTTGGTGGTAGGAAGGTAGATAACCTATCTTTATACACAAAAACAAATTCACTTTTCTGGTGGGGAAGTGGGTAAATCTCTTTGTTGTCATATGAAAACTAAGTTGTAATGGTTTTTAAAGTCAGTAAAGTATGCGTTTTATTTTATTGTTTTAATGTTTATTTGTTTTTGAGAGTGAGAGAGACAGAGCACAAGCAAGGGAGGGGTTAGAGAGAGAGGGGGGCACAAGCAAGCCCCAGACTCCAAGCTGTCAGCACAGAGCCAAGTTGACATGGGGCTCGAACCCACAAACTGCGAGGTCGTGACCTGAGCTGAGGTCACATGCTTAACCGACCGAGCCACCCAAGCGCCCCAGTAAAGTAAGCATTTTAAAAGAGAAGATTAAAACTAGAATGTTTTCATACTGAGCATATTAATCATACCTGGGAAGCTTTTGGCCTTGACCTGTGGTAGAGCCTGGCATTGGACTGAATCATTCAAAGATATTTCATAAGGATTCATTTCTAAAATTCACTTGCCTCTTACTGCATTTTGCTCATTTACTCCAGGGAAGAGCTTGTCACCTCCAAGGAAAGCTTATTCACCTCTGAGCCATATTGCTGGCCTTTCTTAATATGCCACTTTAAACAGCCCAGACTAACAGAATGAATGAGGACCTCGGGAGTCTGTTACTTCTGACAAGTGTGTCTATGACAAACCAGATGGCACTGTCCCCTGGAGGAGCTGGTGTTCATGTTTGTGACATACCTGGTCTCTTAGCTTCTGAGCCCTAGGCAGGGCTCATTTCAATCACGGCAAAATTTGCCTTCCAGTACCCATGTCCCATAAAATCCACCAAAGAAGGCCTGATATTCTGCCCCCAGAAACACTCTTAAAATTTAGAGAATATTAAAGGCATAACCCATAGACTAAGCTACCTGGGTTATAATACTTGTTTATACTGGAAGTGCTCTAATATAGTTGCAGATATAGTGGGAAGTTATTTGACAACTTTGAGGCTTTTGAAATAATTGATCAAAGTGAAAGCTGTTTCTACTCTGATCCTTTCTTTTTCTGAGTTTATCTTTCAATCTCTGTCCCATGGTGACTTTAAAAGGATTTGTCTAAATTCAGTGTGCTAAGAGGGATATCAAAACTCATCTTAATTCCTGGAGACAAGAGCAAGCTGAGCCTGCCCCTCCCGCCCCTGTGCACCTTGCCGATCCACCCCAGCTAATACACCAGATCCCCAGCACCACAAGACTGGCAGTGTGCAAGTAGCCCAGACGGGCCACACCACCCCACAGTGAATCCCGCCCCTAGGAGAGGGGAAGAGAAGGCACACACCAGTCTGATTGTGGCCCCAGCAGTGGGCTGGGGGCAGACATCAGGTCTGACTGTGGCCCCGCCCACCAATGCAAGTTATTCAAGACAGCACAGGGGAAGTGCTTCGCAGTCCTGCACCACTCCAGGGACTATCCAAACTGACGAAACGGAAGAATTCCCCTCAAAAAAACGTCCAAGAAATAACAACAGCTAACAAACTGATCAAAAACGATTTAAACAATATAACAGAAAGTGAATTTAGAATAATAGTCATAAAATTAATCACTGGGCTTGAAAAGAGTATAAAGGACAGCAGAGAATCTATTGCTACAGAGATCAACGGACTCAGGAACAGCCAGGAGGAGCTAAAAAATGCTATTAATGAGCTGCAAAATAAAATGGAGGGGACCACAGCTTGGATTGAAAAGGCAGAGGAGAGAATAGGTGAACTAGAAGATAAAATTATGGAAAAAGAAGAAGCTGAGAAAAAGAGAGATAAAAAAATCCAGGAGTATGAGGGGAAAATTAGAGAACTATGATGCACTAAAGAGAAATAATCTACGCATAATTGGTATTCCAGAGGAGGAAGAGAGAGGGAAAGGTGCTGAAGGTGTACTTGAAGAAATAATAGCTGAGAACTTCCCTGATCTGGGGAAGGAAAAAGGCATTGAAATCCAAGAGGCACAGAGAACTCCCTTCAGACATAACTTGAATCGATCTTCTGGATGACATATCATAGTGAAACTGGCAAAATACAAGGATAAAGAGAAAATTCTGAAAGCAGCTAGAGATAAACGTGCTCTAACATATAAAGGGAGACCCATAAGACTCGTGACTGATCTGAATGAAAATGGAATTATTACGATCAATCCCTCAGAGATACAAGCAATTATCAGGGAATACTATGAAAAATTATATGCCAACAAACTGGACAATCTGGAAGAAATGGACAAATTCCTAAACACCCACACGCTTCCAAAACTCAATCAGGAGGAAATAGAAAGTTTGAACAGATCCATAACCAGCGAAGAAATTGAATCAGTTATCAAAAATCTCCCAAAAAATAAGAGCCCATGACCAGATGGCTTCCCTGGGGAGTTCTACCAGACGTTTAAAGCAGAGATAATACCTATCCTTCTTAAGCTATTCCAAAAAATAGAAAGGGAAGGAAAACTTCCAGACTCATTCTATGAAGCCAGTATTACATTGATTCCTAAACCAGAGACCCAGTAAAAAAAGAGAACTACAGGCCAATATCCCTGATGAATATGGATGCAAAAATTCTCAATAAGATACTAGCAAATCGAATTCAACAGCATATAAAAAGAATTATTCACCATGATCAAGTGGGATTCATTCCTGGGATGCAGGGCTGGTTCAACATTCGCAAATCAATCAACGTGATACATCACGTTAATAAAAGAAAAGATAAGAACCATACAATCCTGTCAATCAATGCAGAAAAGGCATTTGACAAAATTCAGCAATGTTTCTTAATAAAAACCCTCAAGAAGGTCGGGATAGAAGGAACATACTTAAACATCATAAAAGCCATTTATGAAAATCCCATAGCTAACATCATCCTCAACGGGGAAAAACTGAGAGCTTTTTCCCTGAGATCAGGAACACGACAGGGATGTCCACTCTCACTGTTGTTTAACATAGTGTTGGAAGTTCTAGCATCAGCAATCAGACAACAAAAGGAGATCAAAGGCATCAAAATTGACAAAGATGAAGTCAAGCTTTCACTTTTTGCAGATGACATGATATTATACATGGAAAGCCTGATAGACTCCACCAAAAGTCTGCTAGAACTGATACATGAATTTAGCAAAGTTGTAGGATACAAAATCAATGTACAGAAATCAGTTGCATTCTTATACACTAATAATGAAGAAACAGAAACACAAATAAAGAAACTGATCCCATTCACTATTGCACCAAGAAACATAAAGTACCTAGGAATAAATCTGACCAAAGATGTAAAAGATCTGTATGCTGAAAACTATAGAAAGCTTATGAAGGTAATTGAAGAACATATAAAGAAATGGAAAAACATTCCGTGCTCATGGATTGGAAGAATAAATATTGTCAAAATGTCAATACTACCCAAAGCTATCTACACATTCAATGCAATCCCAATCAAAATTGCACCAGCATTCTTCTCGAAACTAGAACAAGCAATCCTAAAATTCATATGGAACCACAAAACGCCCCGAATAGCCAAAGTAATTTTGAAGAAGAAGACCAAAGCTGGAGGCATCACAATCCCAGACTTTGGCCTCTACTACAAAGCTGTCATCATCAAGACAGCATGGTATTGGCACGAAAACAGACACATAGACCAATGGAATAGAATAGAAACCCCAGAACTAGACCCAAAAATGTATGGCCAACTCATCTTTGATAAAGCAGGAAAGAACATCCAATGGATAAAAGACAGTCTCTTTAACAAATGGTGCTGGGAGAACTGGGCAGCAACATGGAGAAGATTGAAACTAGACCACTTTTTCACACCATTCACAAAAATAAACTCAAAATGGATAAAGGACCTGAATGTGAGACAGGAAACCATCAAAACCCTAGAGGAGAAAGCAGGAAAAGACCTCTCTGACCTCAGCTGTAGTAATTTCTTACTTGATACATCCCCAAAGGCAAGGGAATTAAAAGCAAAACTGAACTACTGGGACCTTATGAAGATAAAAAGCTTCTGCACAGCAAAGGAAACAACCAACAAAACTAAAACCTACAGAATAGGAAAAGATATTTGCAAATGACATATCGGACAAAGGGCTAGTATCCAAAATCTATAAAGAGCTCACCAAACTCCACACCCGAAAAACAAATAACCCAGTGAAGAAATGGGCAGAAAACATGAATAGACACTTCTCTAAAGAAGACATCCGGATGGCCAACAGGCACATGAAAAGATGCTCAGCGTCGCTCCTCATCAGGGAAATACAAATCAAAACCAAACTCAGATATCATCTCACGCCAGTCAGAGTGGCCAAAATGAACAAATCAGGAGACTATAGATGCTAGAGAGGATGTGGAGAAACGGGAACCCTCTTGCACTGTTGGTGGGAATGCAAATTGGTGCAGCCACTCTGGAAAACAGTGTGGAGGTTCCTCAAAAAATTAAAAATAGACCTACCCTATGACCCAGGAATAGCACTGCTAGGAATTTACCCAAGGGATACAGGAGTACTGATGCATAGGGGCACTTGTACCCCAATGTTTATAGCAGCACTCTCAACAATAGCCAAGTTATGGAAAGAGGCTAAATGTCCATCAACTGATAAATGGATAAAGAAATTGTGGTTTATATACACAATGGAATACTACGTGGCAATGAGAAAGAATGAAATATGGTCCTTTGTAGCAACGTGGATGGAACTGGAGAGTGTGATGCTAAGTGAAATAAGCCATACAGAGAAAGACAGATACCATATGTTTTCACTCTTATGTGGATCCTGAGAAACTTAACAGAAACTCATGAGGGAGGGGAAGGAAGAAAAAAAAAAAGAGGTTAGAGTGGGAGAGAGCCAAAGCATAAGAGACTCTTAAAAACTGAGAACAAACTGAGGGTTGATGGGGAGTGGGAGGGAAGGGAGGGTGGGTGATGGGTATTGAGGAGGGCATCTTTTGGGATGAGCGCTGGGTGTTGTATGGAAACCAATTTGACAATAAATTTCATATATTTAAAAAACAAACAAACAAACAAAAAATAATAATTAATTCCTGGAGACAAAATAGCACCCAATTTCTGTTTTTCAGTAGTCCTTGGAAAAGTTGGGTTTACTTTAAATAGTGCCAGTGTATGAAAATATGTGTTGAAATAAAAAGATCAATGACAGTCATTGCTCACTATTAGAAAAAGTCAAATAGCAAAAGGACCCACAATTTACTTTGATTTGCTAAAGTTCCATTTACGTCTGACACTTGAGGAGAATGACTTTTGTGTTAAATAAGATAGAGGTGGCATTACCTTTATCGCTGGATTGTGGTATTTGAGCACTTTACTCTGAGATGACACAACTCTGAGTAAAAAGTTTGATTCCCAAAATACTTAGGTGTGTAAACGTGAGCAAGTAAACTACTTGTTCTCTAGTTTGTTCGTTTATAAATGGAGACAGTAAGAACAACGATCTCCTAGAACGACAGAGGAATAGCCCTTGAAGGACTGTCTAGCAGAGAGTAAGGGTGGCCATGGTTATCATCGATGTAGTTAATAAAATACCAAGAGTACGGATTTACTTGGCACTCTTAAGTTTCTGGGCACTTATTTGGCTTGAGGCAAAGAAAGACAATTTTCATACTACAGCAAAAGATTCTGCTATTTAATTAGAACCAATATGTGTAGTAATAGATCTATATTTATAAAAGTAATATATTTTACTTTATTTTTAGATAACTGACTTAAACTTTCCTGTGCACTAAATAATTATTGTAAAACCCCCCAAAAGTAACCACTTACAATCAATGAATTAAAAACTTTTCTTCAATCTCCGATTACAACACATAAGTCCACTAAAATTTCAACACAATAATCACATATCTGTGTCTATTACTTAATTTCATGTTTTGAATTGTAATACAGTACTATCACTCCAATAGATCAATTATTTTTTTTCACCATTTTACGGACGTACTTTGCCTGAAGGTGCAAATTTGTTGGCATGAGAAATCAATTCTATAACTTTATATATTATAAGTTTAACTTTGTTAAATCTTTTTACTCTTGATTTCATATCTTCTCTGGGATGAAAGATACATTCCTAGTCAGGTAGGCCATTACCATTCCTGCACTCAGGGGTTATTATTATTATTTTTTAATTATTATTGAAGTAATTGACATTAATGACATACAATGTGGACATTGTATGTTGACATACAAAATTGACATACGGTATAATATTAGTTTCAAGCATCCAAGATAACATTTCAACATTCTGTACTTTACTCAGTGAAGTTATTTTCAATCGCTGCTACTTAATTCTGATTCTCTTAGGGTTAGACGATGAGTGGGCCACTCAGGGCATGCCTGCCCAAATGACTGGGGTTTGGACCCAGTGATTTCATCTCAGCCGATAGGGTACATGGACTCGCAGGTGTCATGGGCTCCAAAGGACTTGCCCTCTTATTCACTTAATGTCTGTCTGTGCTCATCTCCTAACCAAGTAAATCACTTGATTGGATTTTGCATTTCCTTCTTTCTTGGTATTCAAGGTCTTGCATTTTTACCTTGTTCTTTCTTTCTTCCCTTCCTTGTTTCCTCCTTCCTTCCCTTCCTGCCTTCCTCCTCCCACACATGCTTACGTGTATTCAAAATATCTGAATAATTTCTATTATCTCTATGATTTTATCCAACTTGGGGATACAACTCCACACCAAAAGTCATCTCGCTGACACAGCAGAGTGATTCAAAACATAGAATTTAGAAAGCTAGAGAGAGACTGTAAAAGTTAGTATATAAATGCCCAAATGAGCTTATCCATCCATGTAATGAAGGAGTGATAGAAAATGTCTTAAAGCTCTTGGCAGTAGCAACAGAGGAGAGAGGATCATGAGTCTCTTGAGGATTGTTAAAGTCGTATTCTGCCCCCCGCCCCGAAAATAAATATATAGAATGCAAACGCCAAAAAGAAAAGATAATTGAAACTGAATATGTTTGTAGATGCAAGCATACATTTAACATTCATAGGAATGCAAATAGACATGGGCATTATTTTGTATCCATTAACGGGATTCATAAAATTTAAAATGGAAGAATTTAAATCCAATAATTAGTTCCCCGCAGAATGTTTTCATTTATTTATTCAATTAAGAAGCATTTTTAAGCACTTCTGATGGACTATGTATTATAATTGATTCTTACTCTTCCCTCTTCATTCTAAACCTATCATTTTAGAAAAGTATTTATATCTATAAATCAACAATATGAATATCTATAGCCACAACTTATTGTAGACTCAGCAGTAACTGATCAAATATATTTAGAAATATATTCTATATAATATGGGGATTAATAATATATAATTTCTCAGATGGTTGTACTTGAGGATTATCCATATTTTAATACCTGTGTATCTTTAATATATATTGAAAGTAGGTGCGCCTGGGTGCCTCAGTCGGTTAAACATCTGTCTTCAGCTCAGGTCATGATCTCATTGTCCATGAGTTGAAACCCCACGTCGGGCTCTGTGCTGATAGCTCGGAGCCTGGAGCCTGCTTCGGATTCTGTGTCTCCCTCTCTCTCTGCCCCTCCCCCGCTCATGCTCTGTCTCTGCCTCTCAAAAATGAATAAATGCTAAAAAAAAAAAAAGAAAAAGAAAAAGAAATACACTAACACGTATATACAGAGAGAAGCTTGAAGTTCAGCTTATTTATTAGTTTTAGGGCTATAACACTTTGACCATAACAGTTGTGACCCTGTCTTATCTACACCATGGTATGAATAATGGCAGCAAATTTATTGCGCTATGCAGAGGATACTACGATGAATGAGCCTATTCCAGGGAGTCCTAGTTAAGGTGAAGGGCATGCAAAGAAATAGTTCTGAAACATTTGGATGGTGTAATAGAGGCATGGGCCTTACATATCAAAGCCAGAGCTGCATATGACCACCTGAATTTGTGAAGATTAGATTTCCATGCATAAGAGCTGTTTGAACAAAGGGTTGAAGTGTAGTCAAGAACCGAGCAAGTAATCAGTGACCAAATGGGAAACCCATATTTCAAGCAGAAGGAATAACCTATACAAAGCCATTGACATTCAACAAAGGATTTTTGAGCTGGTGTTTTGAGCCTTGGTAAGCTTATGATTGAATAGGGAAGGGGCATAAATGTATCAGTAAGCTAATTAATTGACGGTGATTCTGCATAATAGGAAACACTGTAAAGAAAATAAAAGAGTAATGTAACGCAGAGTTACTGGGTGGTGGGAGAGGGGCAGCTGGCATTTGCTGGGTGTAGTCAGGGAGCACTTTTCTGATGAGTTAACAATTGAGACCTGAATGAGTAGAAACCACACCTGTGGTTCATGGGGGGAAAGCTACAGGAGGGTTCCAAGTGTAGAGTTCCTGGAGAGAAATTAGCTTGGCTCATTTCATGTTCAGAAAGGAAGTCAGTTTGGTTGGAGTGATTTGAATGAGCAGGAGACTGGAAAGAAGAGGGCAGAGAGTAGGTAGGAGTCAGATAGTATAGGGCCTAGAGACAAAGGGATGGACATAGCTGTTTGTCTAGTACTTGGTCAAGAATCTAGGCAAAGCTAGAAAATAAGATGAACCTTAAAAGTCAGTAATTCAGAAAGTTTGGGCAGCATTGCTTAAAACTTAGATTGTTCTGGATCAAGGATCTACATACAAAACACAGACAGTTCTCATAAGCTCGTATTGAGCCAACTCCTTGGCTCAGCCTGCACGCTTTGCATTGTTGTCTGCTTTAGGGAGAAAGCGATACCTCAGTGTGATCGAGGCCAGGCCCTCCTAGTGGACTGAATGGGAGGACCCAGTGAGCAGGGAGAAAACAATGCCGAGAGATGGGCAGTTTCAGACAGTTCTATTTAGATCCATATTTTTTTAATGTGATCTCAAGACCTCCTAAAACCAAATCACTAGGAATTTCTGTTAAAAAAAGAAAAAAAAAAGTACAATCCTTAATACTACTGACATCTACTTAATCAACATCTCTAGGCATGAGCATACAGCTTCTTTGTAATCAACTCATATATTTAGTATTCCCTAGAACCGTCTTTGAGTCTGCCCCTGATTTTTATAGGTTAGTTCAAAATCCTGATCTCTTAAAGTCAAGTCCCCTAGCACCTGGAACAATTCACCTTTGGCAGGCAAACAAGGTAAGGGAAGATGGTAGGCAGCTTGGTCGGAGCAAGTCTGCTCAAAATAGTTAATGAACTCACATTAAAAACCCAGAACTGCACTAGTAAAGTACAAACAGTAGGTATCATTTGATAGAAGAAGCAAGTGAGGATTGGCAGGCAGAACAGTTTGAGCCACGCCCACTTACACATCTGCTATCTGAGCTGCTAGGTGTGATTGTATTTTGCTCATGGGGTTTCCCCTGCTTTTGTTTGCATACAAAAAAAATCAATGTATTTATGGAGCTAAATATAGTCTGTGGCACCTGTTAATACTTAATACATGGTGGCTTCTATCATTTCTTCTTTCTTCTTATTATTTGAATTTTTTTTCTCAGTGGAAGTTGTGAACTTGGAAAGCAGGTTAAGAAATTTCTGGAAGTAAAGTACTATACAAATAACAAATCATAATTATAACAGAAACCACATAAAAGCCCCTCTTGATTAATTTTCCCTATCTAAGAAAGGAAAGTATAGATGACTAAAAGATCGCGTGGAACTAAAACATAATTTTCAAAAATGTGTAGTAATTTCAAAATGTGTTGTTTTAACATGTGGTTAGGGGATGGGATGAGTATTCAAAGCAGGATATGGGAGATACCAGAACATTTTCTAAGGGGTCCCTGTCCCCACATAGGAGCTGAGTAAAAAGAGGGGCAAATAGATAACAGGGATGCCGAAATCATGATTTGAAGAATATTGGCAATGAAATGATAATCCAGGTGGAGGGCTGCAGGGACAATGCCGTTAATCAAATGTACCAGCTTTATAAACTCTGATGTGTTCTGAGAGCCCTGTCCCCTGAAGTGAAGTCTAATAAACCAACCTAATATGCCTTCCAGGAACCATAATGTGGCTCTGTTTAATAGAAAATCAGCTCGGAGGATGTTTGCACGGATTCAGAAACTGTGAGAAGAAATGGAGACAGACTGAAAATCCATAATTAGTTGAGTTATGAAGTCCCACGGGTGCGTGAATGAGAAAGAACCAGGGCACAGATGCGAAGATTTGCAAATACTTCATTTACTCAGTTAAACCTCTTCAACTAAAAAAATCTCAAATCCGTCCTTTTTGTGGGGAGGTATTGTCTAAACAAAAGAGATAAAACAAGGCCTTCAGAATTAGAGGCCCTGCGATGTGTTAGTGAGGTGGGGGCTTTGTCACCATCATGTCGCATCATCCAGTACAAGTCACATTAGGTCTGCTGCCTGCTTTTGTGAATAAAGTTTTATTGGCACACCGCCATCACTCTCATTCTTACACATTACCTGTGGCTGCTTTCGTGCTGCAACTGCAAAGTTGAGTAGTTACCACAAGGAAGGATGACCAACAGAGCTTCAAATACTTACCATCGGGCACTTTACAGTAAAAGTGCTAAGAGCATGATTTTATATATAGCCTGGCATAGAGTTAAAAGTTCAAAAACTCTTGTTTGCTTAAAGTTTACTTACTTATTTTAAGAGAGGGAGTGTGCATGGGGGAGGGGGCAGAAAGAGAGAGAGAGAGGGAGAGAAAGAACCCCAAGCAGACTCCACACCGTCAGTGAGTGGAGCCAGATGCAGGGCTCAAACTCATGAACTGTGAGATCATGACCTGAGCCGAAATCAAGAGTTGGATGCTCAACTGACAGAGCCACCCAGGTGCCCCAGGACTTTGAAAACTCTTAATAAACTGAAGGTTGATGGGGAGTGGGAGGGAGGGGAAAGTGGGTGATGGGCATTGAGGAGGGCACCTGCTGGGATGAGCACTGGGTGTTGTATGGAAACCAATTTGACAGTAAATTTCATATTAAAAAAATAAGGAAAGAAAACTCTTAAGTGGACTTGAAAAGTATACTTGCTATGTACTTTTGGAGATCATACATAATCTCCTCTGAGATTCAGTTTTTCTCAGTGTTAGAATGGATATAATTATGCCAATCTTACATCATGATCTTTGCATATTATAACCTGGTGCTTGGAGTATGGCTTGTGGGTAAAACATAATATTTCATTCTTCTGCCTCTTCTCCCTTCACTTAATGGTGGCAGGTGCTGCTTTTATCCAGAATAGTTGGTGACATGCTAACTGGTGATTTTACAGCTTTCTAAATTTTCAGACATAACAGAAATAATTTACTCTTCTAACTGAATCAGGAGTTTATAATTATGACTGTCCTGATTCAAGATGCATTTTTTTCCTTTTCTCTTTGTTTGTCTTCTTTTTCTTTCCTTTTCAGCAAAGTGTTTGTTTCTCTGTAAATCAAATAAACCCTCTTTATTTTTATATTCACCACAGGGAATCTAATTCATTTCTGCTGAAAGACAGCATCATAAAAGCCTATGATGTCTGGGCACCTTGCTGTTGAAGCAGTTTGGGAAGGATAAGGGGTTTGCCTGTTTGCTTGTTTCTTTCTTAGAAAACTTCCTCAGCATTTTATTTTTGGTCACCCCCGGTCTGCCAGGAGAGGGAAACTCTAAGTGGATGCATACAGTAGCCTGGGACAGAGTCCCCAGTGAGGTGTGGATAATGAAGGGACCAATCAAAAGAAAAGTCTTTTTTATACTTTAATAAAGTCTGTGGACTGACGGGCGTTGCCCTTCAGTGGCAGGCTTTGTGGCCTTCCCCTCAGTTTTCGGAGGGAAGCCTGGCTTTCATCCTGTGCTAATCTTAAAGCCGGCCCTCTTCCTAGAAAGTTGTACCAAAGTATTTATGAGCAGTATTGTATCAGAGATACTGTAGGTAGGACGGTTTCATATTCCCCCCCCCCCCACCCCCCCCCGTCATTCATTACTTGATGAAATCACATTAGGCACCTCTTTTCCTCTCAGAATCCCACAGGTGCCTTCCCCACCCTCCATCCCTCCACCCCCCTCACCTTCCGGTTCCCTGCTCCCAAATCTGCCTGGAACTGGCTTTCCATACCTTCTTCACAATAACTTGGTTCTTTCTCAGCTTCTAGCTGCATACCTGGCACCTCCTGTCCCTCTTTAGTATTATTTTAGGTAAGGCTTTTATTGAGGGGAAGATGTGGTTTGTTCTGAGCAAGCAGAAGGCCACCTCTGGCTAGGCCCCATCTTTTAACAGAGTGATTCAGGGATAGAAATAGCAGCAATAACAAAAGCTCTGTTCTTCCCTGGCTCAAAGCCAGGGTGAAGGCAGCTTTGTTTTTCTTTCTTCTTTCTTTTTTTAAATTTTTAAAAATTTTTCTTCCCAGAAGAGTAGATGGGGCAAGGGGGATATCAGAACATTGCGCACGTAATTTGATACGGTAATGACTTTAGCAACATTCTAAGTTAAATGGGGCCATCTTTATCCCAGGAAGGCGGGGCAATTCCCAAAAGCAACAATAGGAAAATAAATGCAATTGTAACAGTTGTCACCATTTATTGAGTCCGGAGACCTCTTGTGTTTATAAACGAAGCATGAATGATGTTGCTTTTGAAAGACAGTTATGGCTTATTTAAATATCTGCCCATTAGAATTAATCCAGTTGAAAACTTTTAGCGTAAAATTGCAAAATGTAAGTATGGATTGGATTAATATGATTATAAACCAATTTACAGTATGGTCCAACTATCTGTCTTCGTTTGAAACTCCATGAGGTGTGGACCATTGTGTTACACAAGGAGCTGGAGTGAGCATTGGACAATTAGGAGAGCTAAGCCGTGGAACAACATGTCCTTAGTGCCAAAGGACAAATCAGTCCTAATAACAATTGAATATTTGGGGATTTATTGAGCCAGCAATCTGGGGTGAACCTCTTAGTGCCTCAGCACAACCTTCTCTGCAAAGTGGATTCAGGGGCCCCTGCAGCTGCTCTGGTGCATCCCCATAGGCTCCTGAGGATTCTGTTTTGTAGCACCATGGAGAGGACTGAGAATCATCACTGAACACAGTGGCCAGCATACAGTAGGTTCTCAAATGTTTTTCAAGGGAATAGGTAAGACAGATATTCCAATTGAAACCTCAAGACAGTCTGTTCCATTGTACAATTGCACACCTTTTTTTTTTTCCTTATTGTATTGCTAAAATCATGAGTCTTAGGGTCAGATGACTTAGGTTTAATTCCCAGGTCTACCGTTTCAGTTAAATATTTGTGAGCAAGTCGATGACCTGTATAAACTGAGACAATCAGTTTATACATCTGTGAAATGGGAATAATAATAATAGTATCTATTTCATTGGGTTGTTGTAAGGATGAAATGGGATGATATGTGGCAGTAGCTTAAAATAGTTCTAGACCCATAGTAAAGTCTTCATAAATGGTTATTATTTCTGGTGTTCTAATTCACATTATGAATGTGTTAGAATAGAATAGGCCATGTTGTGCCCCCAAATCAACCCTGAAGTTTCAGTTTGATAAAGCACAAGGGTTCAATGCACATTCGTGGCCTATATCCATCACTGACCATTGGGGGAGCTGCATTCCACACAATCTCTTGTCAACTCAGGCTGATCACTCCTTCCCCATTTTGAAACTGGACAATCTAGAACATGGGACTTCTTCAGTTATCCAGACAAAAAAGAATTTGCTGCAAAGTCTTGCATCAACATTTAAATACTTTGGCCTGTAAGTGACAGGTTTTACTTCTACTCACAGCATGATGGCCAGAGTTAGGTGAATGACCTCACCTGGTTGTAAAGGGTAATCTTAGTAATATTCATTGAGCAGGTTGGTTAATGTCGCTGCTCCAGTGAGTAAACTCTTGTGTGTTAATTGTGTTTGGCTATATTTCTGATCTTTTCAGAGCCCATATCTTATCTTTATATCTCCCACAAGGCCTAAATACTGTTCATAATAGATGGCTCAATAAATGCTTGTGGGAGAAAGGAGGACGGAAGAAAAGAAGGTGTGCTTTATCTTATTGAACTCAGCCATTGGAGGAGGGCATATGCAAGAGTCAGAAAATGGAAAAACAAACAAAACAACAACAGCAACAAACTGTGGGTCTTAGAAAATAATTAACTGCTTTTAAAAAATGATTTTACTTTACCTACACAGAAAACTCTGAGACTGAATATTGTTGACCAACATGTGATATACTTGACGCAGGAATAAATCTGTTGCATAAGCCAGCATCTATGAACAGAAGACAGGAGCGGTGGTGTTTTTGTCTGTACCTGAAGCTAAAGTTCCTTCTCTGAATATTCATCACTTCCAGATTAATGTTAAGTGTTATTTCTCTTTCTGTTCTTGTTCCATTTCACTTGACTCTTTTGTTCCATAAATGGATTTCCCTTCAAAGACCAGAATTGTCTCATATCAAAAGCCTGAATTAGAAATGATTTTTTACTCTTCCCTACTTACTCCTGAAAGGAAAGATGGATAGAAAGGTGGCAATAGGAAGAATTTGGTAGGAGTTGAAAGACTGGCCCAGGATCAGATCTAATATATGCCAGCTGAGTTACGCATCATT
Organism: Panthera uncia; assembly: GCF_023721935.1. NCBI lineage: Eukaryota > Metazoa > Chordata > Mammalia > Carnivora > Felidae > Panthera > Panthera uncia. The sequence continues at coordinate 16,531,095 of NC_064811.1, read as the reverse complement.
TTGCTCAGAAACTAAAATCTGTTCAAAGTTACAACCCAATCAAAACAAAGCCTTTGGGAATCTAGAATCTCTAATACTACCTTAGTTTGTCCCATTTATTTACTTATAAACCTGATAAACTACCACAGTTGCTGGAACACCTGTTATCCAATGGAACAAATGGAAGGAAAAAAGGAAATTAGGAGTTGTAAACTCTAATCTGTATGAATGTGGACATAAAGGCAGTTTAACACATTGGGAAAAACAAAGTTTCCAGATCTAGATTATCTGGGTTCATGCTCCAGGTTTTGTGTTTATCAGCCATGTGGCATTATATAACTTGCTTAAACTCTTTCTGCCTTAGTTTATTTCTCTGTGAGATAGGAGGAACAGTAGTACCTACTGTATAGGGCTCAGTGACTGGTAAGTGAGTTATTGCAAGTAAAGTGCCTATTTCTGTCTGGTACATAATTAAATCTCAGTAAGTGTTTGTTATGACTACTGGATGCTTCACTATGTAGTCTACACAGATTATCTCATTTTATCCCAGATTTTGGAGGTTAGGCATTTTACTCAAGGTCATACTGCTAAGAAAATTGGCTGGGAGAATTAAAACCTAACATTAATCCAAAGCCTTGGCTTTTTATGGTTTATCAGGGACCTTGGTCCTAATGAGAAGGGCAAGGAGAAAGTCAGGATAATTGGCTTCTGAGACTGTTATTATTTATTTGCTATTATTTGTTTAAATCGGTGTTACTTTTTAGAGCAAATTTTGGTTTGTGGCAAAATTGAGAGCGGCTACAGAGGGTTCCCATATATCGTCTACCCGCACATGTGCACAAACCCCCCCCACTGTCAACATCCCACACCACAGTGGTGCATGTGTTACAATTGATGTACCTGCATTGACACATCATAATCACCCAAAGGACATAGTTTACACAACGGCTCATCCTTGGTGTTGTATACTCTATGGATTTGGAGAAAAGAATAATGACATGTATTTGTCATTATGTATCATGCAGAATATTTTCACCACCCTAAAAATTCTCTGTGTTGCATGTATTCATACCTCCCTTTCTCTACCACCAACTCCGGGAAATGGATGATCTTTTTACTGTCTCCATAATTTTATCCTTTCCAAAATGTCATATAGGTTGAAATCATGCAAATAGTAGCCTTTTCAAATTGGCTTCTTTCACTTAGTAATATGCGTTTGAGATTCCTTCATGTCTTTTCATGGCATATCTGCTCTCTTTTAGAACTTCTTAGTATTCCATTGTCTGGATGGACCACACTTTATTCATCCATTCCCCTCCTGAAGGACATCTTGGTTGCTTCCAAATTTGGACATCTGTGAATAAAGTTGCTATGAATGTCCACGTGCAGATTTAAGTTTTCACTTCACTGGATTGTGTGGTTAAGAGTATGTTTAGTTTTGGAAGAAACTGCCAAACCCTCTTCTAAAGTGGCTGCACCACTTTGCATTCATGTTGGCAATGAATGTGAGTTCCTGTTGCTACACTTTCTTGCTAATATCTGGTGTTGTCAGTGCTTTGGATTTTGGCCATTCTAATTGGGGTGTGGTGGTATCACTCTTTTGTTTTAGTAATTCCAGAATAACATATGATGATATCAAACATCTTTTAATGTGCTCATTTGCCTTTCGTTATCTTTGTATCATATTTCTAAACCTTTGTGGGACAGTGCACATGTTTTTTTGGCTTCCTTGCATTTCTTTTATGACAGTACTGTGGAAACTTCCTTGGAGAACCATCTCTTCTCAACTCTTAGAGTCTAAGTTTCAACTGGAGTTGACTGTGTTTCTTTCCTTATTCCAAGAATGAATACAGAAGTGAGGCCTGGCCAGTCAGAGAATTGAGTTCTCTGGTTGCTGTGATTGCTTCAGGGATAGGCACTTGATTCTTGCAGCTGATGACACAGGATGAAATTTACATTGACATTGTCAGGGAAGTAACAGGTTCTCTTTCCTGCTGAACTTCAATGTATATAAAGTTAGAGCTTATTTTGGTGTCCTGAGACTCAGTTTCTAATGTGTGGAGGGTGGCTTTGCTCGATACTACCAAGCAATTCTCTGGACCCCAGATAGGTTTCCTACAAGTTAACTCATTTCTGACACTCTCTACCTGGAGATGGCATCAGATCCCATAGGTTTAGAGTTCAGTCCTACAACACTCCTCTCTCTCTCCCTTCAGATGCCAGTCTCAAGCCCAAGCTGTTACCTGTGCTTCAGGCCAGCTGGCTACAGATCGGGTGTTCCCATCACTTCCTCCTTGGACTTCAGATGTCAATCACAAGTTCAGGTTCTCACCTGTACTTCTCCCTTCTAGCTGTAAATCAGAAATTCCAAAAATCTCTTCCTCAGGTTTGATTAATTTGCTGAAGTGACTCACTGAACTCAAAGAAACATTGTATTTCCTAGTTCACCAGTTTTATTATCAAAGGATATAACTCAGGAACAGCCAGATGCAAGAGGTGCGCAGGGTAAGGTATGGGGAAGGGGTGTGGAGCTTCTTTGCTGTTGCTACGGACATTTCTCCACTCCAGATCATGTGTTCGTCATCTAGAAGCCCTCCTAACCCTGTCCCTGGGTTTTTCTGGAGGCTTCATTACATAGGCATAACAGATTGAATCTTTGGCCACTGGTGATTGATTCAACCTCTAGCCCCTCCCCTCTCCCTGGAGAGAGGGCGGTGACTAAAATCCTGACCCTCTAAGCAGGGGGTTAGTTCCCCTAAGGACAAGCCACCAACCTTAGGTTCCCTGAGAACTTTTCAAAAGTCACTTCACTAACATAACAAAAAACACTTTTATTGCTCTTATCATAGGAAATTCCAAGATTTTTAGGAGCTATGTACCTGGAAGAAGCCTGAGACCAAGTATGTATATTTATTATAAATCACGATGTCACAGAGCAGAGCTGGAGCAGTCAACGTGCCACCAAGAGGTGAAGGAGAAAATATCTGGAGCTCATTTATTCCAGCTGTGGCATTCTGACATGTTCATTAAGTGGTTTATGATACTTGAACTTTCATTATTGCCTTGATTCTTTTTTTTAATGTTTATATATTTTTGAGAGAGAGGGAGATAGAGCACAAGAGGGGGAGGGCAGAGAGAGGGAGACACAGAATCTGAAACAGTTTCAGACTTTGAGCTGTCAGCACAGAGCCAGACGGGAGACTCGAACTCACGAATGGTGAGATCATGACCTGAGCTGAAGTTGGACACTCAACCTCCTAAGCCACCCAAGCATCCCCATTACTGCCTCGATTCTTACCTTTTGTTTAGAAGTTGGTGTTCCCATCAAACCAATGTACTACACAAATCCAGTCAGTTTCTTTACTATTTTTTTATTTAAAAAATTTTTTTAGTTTATTTTTTTGAGAGAGAGGGAGAGAGATAGCGAGCAGGGGAGGGGCAGAGACAGAGGGAGAACGAGAATCTCAAGCAGGCTCTGCACTGTCAGTGCAGAGCCTGATGTGGGGCTCAAACTCATGAACCATGAGATCATGACCTGAGCTGACATCAAGAGTAGGAGGCTTAATGGACTGAGCCACCCAGGCGCTCCCACAATTTCTTTTCTATTTAAGGTATCCAGCCTCTTTCTATGGTGTGCAACTAAAGCCATCTGGTAAAGTGCATGTGAAATACCACATTTCAACTTTCCTGTATTTTAGAGGAGAACTAGACTCTTAGAAGAAATCTGACAGTTGCTGCACTGAATAGAAAAAGTATTGCAAATGGAGCTCTTGACCAGACAAAGTGGACTTGAATTCCTGCTTTATTATAGAGATATTTTTCTGCATTTAGACTCTGATTTGATTCTAGTTGCCCCATTGGTTAGATGGTCTTAAAAGTGGTAGGCCCTGAAGGAGATAATTAATGAGTGTTTCATTAGTAGAATACTAGACAAAAGCAAGCACCCTTGCTATTGCCGTAGTTCCTGAGACTATGAAAAAGTATCCTTAGTTTAAAATTTTATTAATGTGAACTATTGCAGAAGACACTCCGTCTAGGCAGCTTCCTTCAGGATATTCTCTTGGCTAAGAGGCAGTGAGCCTGGCTGGGGATTGAGGAGACAGACAGTTCTCATTTCATTAGGTATTTACGCAGTGGCTATCATGGTAGCAGCCAACTCATTACAGAACAGGGCATATCAAATTATTCTGAGTCAGTAAGGCTCCAGTGATGAGATACTCCAAGGAGAAACTGGGAGGAGGAGGGAAAGAACTTTCAGAGGAGGGCATTTGTTGTTACTCTGCAAGGAGGAAGTCAAGAAGCATCTTTTCATTTTCCTCAAAGCTCAAACTGTACCCCATCTGAGTTCCCCAAAGACTCCATATTCCGTTTGCCAGGTGAGCTGATGGAAACAGAAGAGTGAGCTTCTTTCTTAATAGTAAACAGTGTGCTGAGTGTATTGGATACCTCAGTCGGGAACGAAGTGTTGACATAGTGATGGTGATATTGTGCAAAATGATTTTGCCGATATGTCCATCTGGACCCAGAATTCCACAGTTTACAAGGAAGTGAATTCAGAGTTTCTTTTACAACTTCTTTTCAGTGAGAGAATCTCCTGGCTTTTGCCATACAAATCGTGATAAAGCCATTCATGGGTGGTGATTAAGTCCGAGTGTTAAGGATGTGGTGCATTTACCTCCTCCGACTGGCTCTTCTCCTCTCATACATCAGGTTAGTGATCCTCAGCTTTAGACACTGTTAGAAATGGTGTATGGCCAGGATGTTTGGCATTGTTTTCAGAGTCCCCCAGGGGATGCTGGCAGCATCCAGCATTGAGCACCACCAATCTCTAGGCACTGTATCTGTAGCACTAGTCCAAATTTTTAAATATTTCCTGTTGGTTTTACCAAATGATTTTCAGGGTTATCAGTGTAGTCGTTACATTATGTGAAACTTTTTGCAAATATGATTTATGCTTCAGATCAAGATCAAGATGATGTCTTACCACTCACTGGCTGATCTCAAGGAAACCAATCAGCCTTATGGCAGGTTCATGAGCATGTATATTCTTACTCTGAAACTGTGCTTGTAGTTCATACTGAGAGGTATACTGACATGGAAGGTTTATAGCTCACAGGCTGCAGAGTGTTTAAGTGTGAATGTTACTAGTAACAAAATTCTCTTAATTAAGCTGAGGCATTGAGCAATGCACATATATATTCTTAGAATAGTAAACCTGTCCAAATATGAGAGCTTGCTTCGTAAGTCAGAACTGGGGAGAAAAACCAAATTTGGGATGGGAAGGTAATGAATGTCTAAATATGAATGTAATTCCAACAAGGAACCCGAAGACTATAAGTTGTTTACCATTTATAAGGAACTGTCAGGGAGATCCAACTGTAAATTTAGAGACCTAATTTAAAAAGCACAAAATGTATGTAGGTAAAATGCATTGAAAAATTTTTAGAATGTATCATGAAAACAATCCATTTGGTATAAATATTGTCTTGCCCTAGAGACACTTGGAATTGGGCCTTTGTGTTGTGATGCATTTCAGCCTCTAAGGGAGATAAAGAGACCAGGTGTAGCTGTAGGCCTGTAACCTTATTCATTTTCAAACCCAAATTCTCAAAAGATGTAGGGACATCTTTCATAATATTTGGAAAGTGACTAGCCAAACTCTGAATAGAAGAGAGGGAGAATGTGAGACGTCTCCAAATGTGAGACCTTACTGTAGCTCATAAAGCCCAGTCGGGTAGGACAAAGAAGAATTTTGTGCAATACACATGGGTCAGGTCATTTTGGCTGCTATATGTGATACACTCAACTCCCGGAAGCTACCTAGCCTTGGTCCCATCTGGTAGTTTGTTTCTTTACCAATATCCAGTCAGACTTATGTACATAGTTAATTCCTTCTAATATTTGCATATTTCTGATATTCTATAATTATAAGCTATTTTATGTTAATGTGGTCCAAATTTCAGATTAAATGCTAAGCACCATGGGAAGAATAATGGTACACTCACATGTTCTGATTACTGTTGTTTCCTCTGCTCCAAATAATTGGTACCGATAATTGAAATTGACTTGGCTTTTAATTCTGTTAATGGTTATTTCTTATGTGCAGAAATTTTAAATTTTTATGTGGACACTTTCATTGATTTATTTTTAAATCACTTGTGATTTATTCCATTAATTTTAAGCTTAGGCAGCATTTTTCCTTCCTGAGATCAAATAATCACCCATATTTTGTTCTGTTCTGTTTGATTGACTGATTGCATTTTACTGTCTCCCTTTTTCCTCCTGCATTCTCCTATCTTCATTGTTAGAGTTTCTAATGCTGTTTTCCATTTACTAAGGGCTTACTTACTGCCAAATATTGCCGTAAGCATTTTGCATCTTAAACGGCCTACCCATCAATCTTGCAGGTTGATACTATTGTTGTTTACATAAAGGTTAAATCTTGCTCAAGGTCATGAAGTAATTAATCATATATTTCTCACCCAAAGCCTTTGCTCCTAACTATTCTGTCTTTTCTTGCTATTTGTTGTTTTTGTTGTTCACTGAATTATCTTGCAATCTTGACTGATAGCTCATCAAAAAATTGGAATTGTTTATTTCCACATCTCTAGAATAGTACTGTAACCTACCAATGAGGTGTAGCCCAGAATTCTACGAGGCAGTGCATTTAAAGCACAGAATACAGCTTCTTTCACAAAAGATACAACTCCCTTTCTTTTTTCACATTGTTCCTTATCGAGTTACTTTCAATCGCAAGAGACTTGGTGTCATATCTTTCAAGTCGCTTGAGCTGTCTCCCTCCAGCTGTTCCACAAACCTCATTTTCCATCCTCAGGCCAAGCACACACATATAGGCCCCCAAGATCCTACTCAATAAGCATATTATTCAGTGATAGATTTTTAAAAGCTATTTTGAACACAGATGCTTCCTATTTCACTTTGAAACCACTAGAAATGGATTCTTCGGCTCGGAAGAACTGCCTTAGTAATGACGCACTCTGTGACAATTCCTTGCTTTATTTCTTGTTTGTGGACACAGCATTAATGCTGCTCTGGAAGAAGAGTTTTCCACATCTCCATGACTAGCAGATTTGCACAAAATGCCCTGTTTCAGGTCTTGCCATAGCTCCGCTTCAGGCATGTATGTGTCGAAAAAAAAAAAAAAAAAAAAAAACCCTCTGAAGCAAGGTTTGGAAACTTGCACCAGCTGGTTTGAGTGTGCTGCGAGGCGCGGGGGACAGCTGGAACTATGACCTGGCCTGGAGATGGCTACAAAGGCTGCAGTGCTAATGGGTGACAGCGGGGGAATGCAGTGGATCATTCTATGAGCAAGGGGTTAGCCATGTTTATGCCAGTTCTGGAGACCATCATAGTTCAGGCAGCAAGCCTCGAATTGAGAATTCTAATTAAGGTCAAGAAAGACACGGGCCACTGACAGATTGTCAGCACCCGAGCCCAGTGCCCAGACCACAAAGCCGCTGGTGGCTCCCACTCTGTCTTTGCTTTTGGTAGATAATAAATGCATCGCATATTTAATTCCTGCAATTTGAGGGTAAAGATAACCAGCATGGGCATTTGGCCCAGTAGTGGCCACATAAGTTAAAGATTCCATTCTTGATTTTACAGTTTCGATGTTTACACAAACACTCTGTTCCTTGCCCCACTACCTGTGGAGTAGCAGTGTCTTTTTTTTTGTTGTTGTTTGTTTGTTTTTCATGTTCTAAAAAGAGCAAACATAACTTAAATTGCAAGATGAATATATACAATGCAGCATTTTAGAGGAGATAAAAAGGATTTGGAGAATGATTGTATATTACTGCTCAGAAACCTTGTATAATACGATGATGTCCGTAAACTCATGTGCTTTTCCTTCCTAGTTCTCTTGCTTTAGTTGCTGTCTCATGTAACCATGAGATTGTGTCTTGGAGGAGAAAGTAAATGGCTTCCTAACTACAGATTGTTGTTTCTTCTCTGCCCATCCCAAACACCAAAAGATTACTCGGAAATTTCCTCTTAGGTGTTTGCCATCTCTTTCATTAATTTCTTTCTTGCTAAATCTCTAAACAGAAATGAAAATTATTAATTTGGCCTGCATGTTTGCTTTGTTAGAAGCATCAGAAACATGTCTTTCTCAGTGAGATTGAAGATTGAAGGTGCAGCTTTATTTTCTAAGTGTGTGCCTTACAAAGAGGATGAATTCAAGCATGAGGTTGGATTCAAGAATTCCTAGAATACAAACAACCTTGAACAGAAGTATTGAGACCTCCATTCAAAAGAAGTCAAAATACCAAAGTTCTTCTTTTTACCTAAGAGTGATTATTGACCCTAACTAAGCTATGTGGGCCTTTTAAAACTCCAGTCAATCAATCGATCAATCATTCTCTCTCTGTGTCTGAGAACTATTGAGAATAAAATGAGAAATTAAAGGACAAGTCAATGTGTTTTATAGTAGAATACTTATCAGTACATCGCCATAGTTCTGAGATGAGCAATATTCCGTGGGAGAGTGAGACATTTATTGGATACTGTTGGTATTTATGTAGCTTTATATATTGTCACCTGATTTTGAGGTGAGACTGGGGACCAATTTTCTAAGGGTAGCCTTACTGATGTACTAGTCCAAACACGTGTAGTTCTCTTCTCTATAAAACAAGAAACTAATAATAGTGTGCATCAAAGACAGCAGTAACCTATTAGAATTATGTATTAGTGAAACTTGAAAATTATGCCAGACCACGTGATTTAGGGTTATTTTAAAATTACATGTATCTGTGTCATACATTTTGAGTTTATGGTCAAATAAAATCCCTAAACTTTTTCTTTTTGCTGCTTTCTTCCTTCCTTCTTCTCTTTCTTTTTTTTATTTTCTTTTAGATGTTTATTTATTTTTGACAGAGAGAGAGACAGAGCATGAGCAGGGGAGGGGCAGAGAGAGAGGGAGACACAGAATCTGAAGCGGGCTCCAGGCTCTGAGCGGTCAGCACAGAGCCTGACGCAGGGTTCGAACTCACCACAAGATCATGACCTGAGCCGAAGTCGGACGCTCAGCCAACTGAGCCACCCAGGCGCCCCCTTCTTCTCTTTCTTAATATGGAATGTTTGCCAGCAGGACCAGCTTAATGGGTGTTCAGCTTGCGCTGAGGAGTGAAGGGCTGGTGCTTATTTTAATGCTCTACCATCACTCTCTTGAAATGACAAATACTTTTTAAACAAGATACTTTGAGATTTGTTTTGATATGGGTCTAGCAAAATCTGTAGCTATTCCCGTTCACCAAATCAAGTGTAAGCTATCCTATTCACAAACAGTTGTTTTCTTGGTAGTCCTTCCTTTCCTCCGTCCCCACCCCTCAGCGAAAACACTTTAGGATAAGGCTTCATTCCTTTCCAACTAGATTGAGTGAGACAACAGCTAGCTGGCTCTTTACTTGACTCGAGAGACTCCCTCGTTACTTCATTTGGCATATAGGACCCGATGAAACTCATAATTTACCTTTTTCATCACATCACATGTACACTAAAAAAAATCTCCACAATGTCAGGTCTAAATTCTGCCTGATCTACAAACAGTAATCTCTCATCTTCTTAATCCTTTCTTAATTCCTGCTGTTTCCCCAAGTTTTATTGTTAATATGCGTAGTATTATCAATTCACTGACACATGAATAGGTTACAAAATGTCTCACATTTTTTAGCATCTCTAGCTAATCAGTTCATTAATTCAATCATTCAACTATTTAACAAAATTTAGCAGACACACATTCCTTGACAAGTACTATGCTAATAATAGCAGCAAAGCAAAGGAGAACAAAACATAGTTGGCTTTTGCCCTCATGCAATTTACAGCTTAAAAGGGGATAGAGATAGTTAACAAGTAATTACCTATTTGTTAAGAATTTCATGAAAGGAGAGAATTAGTAATTATGGGAGACAATTAAAGGGAACATAATTTGCCTCTGTCCCCTGACTATTCAAACCTCATACTTAGTTGAAAAACCAGGTAAATGGCTACCTTTCACATGTAACTTCTTGTTACTTACCTCCCTTGCTTACAGTATTTACAATCTGCTTATCCAACTCAACCCTTTCATTAATATTTTATTTCTTGTTTCCTCAATTAGACTGTGGTCTAGACTGTGCCTCATGTGCTTTTTTGTCCTTCAAGACTCAACCCAGCTATTACCTTCTTTGGAACCATTGCCTAACTCCCCTTTTCTCCCAACCATAATGCAGTATAATTATATGTATATATATATATATCTCCTTTGTGCATTCATTCTATTGGAGACCATCTTTAATTTTTTCTCTCAGTGCTTAGCTTAGCTCCAGGCTCATAGAAGGAGATGCTCAATAGCTTTTGAAGGGATGAAAAAGTGATTAGTTCTACTAAGTCTGCCATGCTTCTGAATTTAAATGTTGGGGAATATTCCAAATATGATTGCAGAATCCTGATGTATAGGATGCAATTGTAAATATTGTAATATACAAACAAAAAATAAGAATATTCACATAAACAGAAAATCTCATTCTTGACTAGGTATCTGACAATATTTCCTAAAAACAAGGTATATTTCAATGACAACTATTGCATATTATGTTTTTATTATTTATCTTATTATCAGCTAAATGTTTTAGAGTACCTCTGTTAAGGTAGAAGTCCCCTTTGGTTGGGCTTAGCTCCCTGGAGGTAAAGATTTAGAAGATAGAAGTATCCTGCATATGATATTTCAAATCTAGGTAATATAGTGTCTGATATAGGACTTGGGATACTTAAGGTTCTAATCTTGGCCCATCTGAGATGGTGTTATATACCATGGAATATCAGAAAAGGAGGTAAAGTTTTAATTCCTAATCAGCATCAGAATCTTTCCTCTTTCCTCTTTGGGTTGAGGGTGGCTTTGATGAGGTGAGAAGGGCACATCAAGGACAATTTATTGAGAATAAGATGTTTTTTATGACTTTCCCTTACTATAACAGCCTTCGATATAACAATTGCCTATCACCCACAGCATGGTAGATACATATGGCCAATAAATACAGCTATTTGAGAGTTCATTGTATAGACAGGGTTCTAATTTTCAGTAAAATTAAATAGATGCTCATTAAATAATTTTTATTTCATTGGCAGAGACTAGCAATTATCTACATAAAATTTATTTTACTTCTTTTTTTGTATATATGAAAAGAGAAATAATGTTGATAGTTATTTTGGTTGTTTTAATGAGGAAAAGAACTAGCTAATAAATGGTGGATATTTTAAATATTTAAAGGCTATCACAGGGAATAGTTGTTTGATTTGTACGATTGGACCTCAAAAGGTACAACTAAGACCAATAGATAGAAGCAACAAGAAGCTAGATTTCAAGAAAATACAAAAATGACATTTTAATAATCAAACGCATAAGAAAAATTAAATGCAGCTGGTCCACAAAGTCGTAAGTTCCCCCATACTTGGAGATGTTCAAATATTGATTACGCAGACATTTAATTGAGTTAGATGAGCTATTGAAACCTGCGTGATTTTGCTACAATAAGTCAAATTCTTAATTTCTTCATCTTGGTTTATATACTGGACACTTTGGTACTTACCTCATGGCTGAGAAAATTAACTGACACAATGTAGGTGAATGCTTAGTACCGTGTCAAAAATGTGCATTATCTTTAATCAATGATATTATTATTCATAAATTAAAAAGTAGTTTTTCTTGTTCCCAAGGTCTGGAGACCCTCTTTTTAGTTAAATGTCCCTTCTATCAATGAGCATTCATTGGCAATGATTTGATTTAATGTTCATCATGGTCCATTGCAGTCTTTCAAACTGACATTCATTACCGGTATTTCTTTCTTATGTGTCTCTATTCCATTATCTCAAAGTTTTGCTTTCCTTTCAATACCCTCATTTTATAAAAAATAACAGTCAATAAATTAAGCTTCTTGGAAGTTCCTTTTATGATTTCTGGAATAATGGGTTTTATACACTAATACTTTTACTATATATTCAAACACAGCTGTTTTTTATGGCAAATGCTTCCTGGAATATATGTGAACTGATGAACTTTCAAGCGTATTTTCCATTTTTCCTGACAGCCCCTCAGTGTGCTGTTTAAAGAGCAAAGAGGAAGCTTCACATCTGCCAGCCCCAGTGGTCGTCAGTCTCATGATACCATGAAATATGTTGCAATTCCTTTCCTTTGTTTCCACTTTATTTCAATTGTGTAAGTGGTAAAAGAAATGTATCTTTGATAATAAACTTAAAAAAATTCTTTTTAACATTTATTCATTTTTGAGAGACAGACAGAGCAGGAGAAGGGGAGGGGCACAGAGAAAAAGGGAGACACAGAATTGGAAGCAGGCCCCAGGCTCTGAGATGTCAGCACAGAGCCCGGAGTGGGGCTTGAACTCATGGACCTTGAGATCATGACCTGAGCCCAAGTTGGACGCTTAACTGACTGAGCCACCCAGGTGTCCTGATAGTAAATTTTTAGAACAAAAACTTGTTTTAGGAGTAATCGGAATAAGCTAAGAAAGTTGTGATTGTTCCATTCATTCAGTGAAGCCTGGTGGGTAGTAACTGGGGATGTGAAGCCTGAGTTCCTGGGTCAGGCCAGATTCTGCACGAGCAGGTTCTGGGACACGAGCATGTTGCATATGCTTTCTGAATGTGTCTCCTCATTTCTCATGGAAAATGGAGATAAGAATAGCATCTCCCTTGCAGCATTGTCATGAGGAACATGTCCATTAATACATGCAGAATACTTAGCCGGTGCCTGGTACATACTAAGAACTCAATGCTTACTTGCTGTTGCTGTTGTATATCCCAGGAATATTTATTAAGCACTTACATTTGCCAAGTCCTGTGCTAAGTATAAGGATTTACTATGTTAATCTTTTGTCCAATGGCTATTTCTGCCTTTGGGCCACTTGCCTTCTCCAGCATGTTTGTTTTCTTCTTAAAAATGAAATAAAATGAAACTCAGTCAGTCACAGGAAATGGTCAGGCTTGCTTGGAGAAGGTAATAGATTTTGCTCTTCTATAAAAGTTTAAACCCCTTCAATTCATTCCTTTATCTTTCCTTCAAATTCCTGTTTCTCTCATCACTAATAATCAATTTCTTTCTTTCTTTTTCTTTCTTTCTTTCTTTCTTTCTTTCTCTCTCTCTCTCTCTCTCTCTCTCTCTCTCTTTCTTTCTTTCTTTCTCTTTCTTTCTTTCCCTTCCTTCCTTCCTCCCTCCCTCCCTCCCCCCCCCTTTTTTTTTTTTGTTTTTTGGATTTTTTTTTTGGTTTAGTTCTTCCAACGTCTTATTCCAGCAGTGAAGTATAGTGGAAAGAAATCAAGCTTAGAAGGCTGGCAGACCTAGGATTGAATTTAGGATATGCCCCTCCTTGGTTGTATGATCTGGAGCAAGGCAAAGTCTCCAAGCTTGAGACTTGCTCTCTCTCATTTTTGGAGAGAAGGCCTGCTAATTAGTTACTTTAAGGGTCAGTAAAAATGGTAGGTATTTAGGTCAGTACTTGGTATTTATTATTAATCCAGGCAATTTACTGTCTACATTATCCAAATTGCCATTTGATTATACTCTGCCTAGTCATTTTACTAAAATCTTTTAGTGTGTATGTATGGATTTGGATTTTGGGTTTCTTGAAGGCAGATTCTGTTACAGCATGTAAATTCGTGATCACTAGAATAATTTTGGGTAAATACACAGGGTAATTCAGGGTGGTATGGGGCAGCCCTCTGTGAATTAAACAAAATTTAAAACTTGATTACATCTTTCAAAATTGATTTTATGTTTTATTTCTTTATTTTTTTTTTAATTTTTTTTAACGTTTATTTTTGAGACAGAGAGAGACAGAGCATGAACGGGGGAGGGTCAGAGAGAGAGGGAGACACAGAATCTGAAACAGGCTCCAGGCTCTGAGCTGTCAGAACAGAGCCTGATGCAGGGCTTGAATTCACGGACCGTGAGATCATGACCTGAGCCGAAGTCGGACGCTCAACCAACCTCAACCAGGCGCCTCAACCAGGCGCCCCTCGATTTTATGTTTTAAAAGAGAAATAGACCTTTTGGGCCTAATATCTAAACACCCTGGGAAGAAACATACTCATTGAACTTTATCTTCACTACAGGTTAACTGATAGATAATGAGGGAAAAGAAAATAAAAATGAGAGTAGTTATTTACCCTCTGGCTGCCTGCTAACCATGGGGTAGGCAGATGGTCCAGCAGTACGTCCTGGTGTAATTATTTCTATATATCATATATCAGTGTCATTTATCTCTCACTCCAGTGAGTGCCAGCTATCTGCCAAGCATTGTGGAGACCCCGGGGATCTGAGGATGAGTGAGGCATAGTTTGCCTTTGAAGTGGACAAGTGCAGGGAACAAATAGAAATTTAACTACACAAAAATAATCTTACAATGAAATACTTATCTGGAGTCTTCATTCCATGAGCTGGTGTTGATTTTATGTGTAGGGACCTCTTCCTGTGTCATGATAGCACAATCTTCGTTTCTCAGAAGTTCATGAAATCACATCATCTACTCATTATGTTTCTTCATCATTTCTCTCCTGCACAGAGCTCAGAAAGAATGGGTAAAATAAAAGCATTTTTGCAATGGGCTTTGGTCAGTATTTTAGCCATGAACATTTGTCCTTCCAACATAAATCCATATTACAATTGCATTAAAATAATACATCATGATTTTAAATGCTGATGTTAAAATGTTTTGACTAATATAAGTTATTTTGTAAAAGGCCAAGTATATAATCTTGGCATTCTACCAAGTAGCTAGTTCCTAGGATTTGTTTATGATTATTCTCACACTTAATAGCTACCAGTTATTGAGCACTTATTATATATCATGTCCTGATACAACTGTTTTATATAATAAGAGATAAATAAATAGTAACTAATAAGTGTGAGAATAATCATAAACAAATC
>NC_064811.1:16487586-16516078 GCF_023721935.1 Panthera uncia | reverse complement strand
TTTAACGTTTATTTATTTTTGAGACAGAGAGAGACAGAGCATGAACGGGGGAGGGTCAGAGAGAGGGAGACACAGAATCTGAAACGGGCTCCAGGCTCTGAGCTGTCAGCACAGAGCCCGACGTGGGGCTCGAACTCACGGACCGCAAGATCATGACCTGAGCCAAAGTCGGCCGCTCAACCGACTGAGCCACCCAGGTGCCCCTATATATATAGTTTTATTTAAGCATCACTTCTACTCTATGAAGTAAATATTGCTATCCTAATTTTACCCATGAGGATACTGAGGCACAGAAAGCCTAAGTAATTTCCCAGAGTCACAAAGCTGAAAAATAATTGAGTTGGCATTTGAACACAGACTTTTTAACTTTAGATTTATCGAATTCTAAAATCGTTGTCCCTTAAATCTGATATGCAGTCTTTAAGTTTTTATTTAAATGCCAGGTAGTTAACATGCACTGTATGTTAGTTTCAGGTGTACAATTTAGTGATTCAACACTTCCATACGATACCCGGTGCTCCTCAGGACAAGTGCCCTCATTCATGCCCATCTCCGGGGGCATGCCCATCTCCTGTTTAACCCATCTCCCTACCCACTTCCCCTCTGGTAACCATCAGTTTATTCTCTATGTTGAAGAGTCTGTTTAAAGAGAGAGGAAATCTGCTATACAGTCTTGTAACTAACAGGCTTATAAATTGTTCACAGTGCTTGATTTGTAAGCTCAGCTTTTAAAGATGATGGATATGCATTAAAATTCACTTTTGGTTTTTCTAAGGGCAGTTTTTTCTCAAAGGGGAATATCTTCAAAGGGGGAAAATACTTCAAGCATGTACATGGGATTTATTTTGCAGTTGGGTTCTCTCTTACTAGTTATGGCAGTTACAGATTTTTAGCTAAGGGCCTGCTTTGAGACAATTCCTAGTGTTATGAATATTCCTCGAAGCTACCCTGATTTCTCTGAAATTATGGAGAAAGAAAGACAATAAGGATATTTGAAACTAAGAATACTGTGATCTGGGAAGGATATACACATTAATTTTAATATATTTGATCCTCTTTCTTCTCATCCTTCCCCAAAGACTATTCGTATCATGCTTGAGTGACTATCTAAATATGCAACGGAAACTTCTAGGTTATCTTAGCGGGAATTATATTTTTATACCAGATGCCCTGTTTACATTCTTTGTATCATGTATTCATGGTTTATTTACAAGGTGGATATAGATTTGTGTTGGAAATGTTTTCCTTTGAAAATGCATCTCTGTAGATAAATATTTTCATCCAACAGATGTGAAGTCATTATTCTAAGATTACAAATAAAAATTCCAGGTCACTGAAATTTTTAAACTGCTACTTTTGTGCTATTCTTGGCACACAATATATTCAGCAATGATTATATTCATTTTTCTGTGGGGATGGAGTGGGAAGGGCCATGATATGGTACTACTAACATTTGAACTCTAAATTATATATATTTCCATTAATGAACCAGTAAATTTAGTTAATAAAATCACCAACTTATACAGTCATGTCTTATTATACTCTAATTCCTATCATACTAAATGACTTATCCTGCTTAGAAGTCAAAGGGAGGAAAATGCTTGGTATTCACTTCCTATTCTGTGGGTCATGAGCATAGAGTAGACAAGACTAATTGCCATGTGGATAGTAGAGCTCCAAAATTTGGGTATCATCCTGTCCAGTGCTTCTCAGATGTTTTTGACTATCACCTAGTAATAAAATATATTTTAGATTACAATTCAGCATGCACACACACAGGCACACACGTACATGTACTCACTAACTGTAGTAAGAAGTTTCAACAATAATCTTCACCTTTACTGTGCGTGATGTGCTTTGACAGTGCCTAGTCTATTCCATTCTGTCACATTCTTTTTTTTTTAATTTTTTTTAATGTTTATTTATTTTTGAGACAGAGAGAGACAGAGCATGAACAGGTGAGGGGCAGAGAGAGAGGGAGACACAGAATCTGAAACAGGCTCCAGGCTCTGAGCTGTCAGCACAGAGCCCGACGCGGGGCTCGAACTCACGGACTGCGAGATCATGACCTGAGCCGAAGTCGGCCGCTTAACCGACTGAGCCACCCAGGCGCCCCATTCTGTCACATTCTAATTCCATTCTAATTCCATTCTTTCTTCTTTTATTTTGAAGTCTGAGCTTTAGTCACCATTAAATTGATTTCTTGACCCATTAGTGGACCATCACCTAGAGTGTGTATATGGAATAGTAGGTAATTGTAAGAGGTGAATGAACAAGAGGAAGACATAACAAAAGTTTGGCCTGTGTTTAGGATGGACAGACTGAAAGAGGCAGTTCTCCAAGAGAGATGATGTGGGTCTGAACCAACCAATACGAAGAATGAGAATTGAACAATTTCATTTTGAATGCCCTATGAAAAACTTTGCTTTGAGTGCATTCTGTCATTTAAACCCTTTCACAACCATCTACATGTAATAGGTGTTATTTATTATCGCTGGTTCGTAGTCATACAAGCTGAAGCTTTGAAAATACTTTTCCTACCTCCACATTGCTTATAACTGTAAAGGCCAGGCTTAGAACCCAGACTTTCATTACTGGAGCCCAAACTCTCATCGATTTCATTCCCATCTCCCTTCCATCTCAAAAATAGGCTATCTTTTATCGTGCAGAGGTCAGCGCATTTTGTTATGGATCAGTAACACACGGCCAAAGAAACGTTTGCACTCCCTTCCAGATTTCTCAGGAGAGGCAGCCATGGAATCTTTCTAACAAGAAAGACAGTTTGAATTTAGAATTGTGAATTATTCAAGTTTTCAGTTCCCTTTAAAATCACAAAATAAACCTCCCGCAGGTCTATTATTGTGTCATCTCTCCAACAAGGTGTGCGTTTTCATTTGTTTAGAAATATAATAGTGTTTCATGAAAACATTGCACAAACAGATATTATTTCCCTACAGGTCTCTACTTAATGTCAGCATGCAGGGTGACAGGGTGAATGCAGAAGATAAAATAAGTTGAATGTGCACTAGAGTTCATAACTTGAGCTCACGTTGAGTGTCATTTCTCTCTCATGCATAAACTCTCTGCACACACATTGAAGTTGGTCATTCGATCCCTGAATGGGCTGATATGTCCTTATAAAAGCACCAATGTTACCGGCTTGCCTTTTCTCTTTCATTCTTCACTGTTATGCTCAAGAAAGGAAATCCAGTTTCTTTATAACCCTCTTGCGTGGCCCTGCCTGATACTGTAGAAAGTACTTGTTGACGTGGTGGCTGAATTGGGAGTTCACTATCTTTAATGTAAGAATATTCTTTAAACGAGTACTTCGCAACTGTAAGATGATGAGCTTGGGAGAACTTTTAAGCATTTGATTACCTTGCATGAAACCTTTTACACAATTGCATAGAGTAGAATATCTATTCAGTACTACCCTAGGGTAAATATAGTTTTCATTTAATAGTTTTTATTAGTCTATCCTAATAGTATTAATCTCATAAAGATGTAATTCTTCATTTTGTAGGAAGCTATTTAAAAAAATCTTGATCAGAACTTTCTTATACAAGGAAGGCTAGTTTTAAAATAAGACATATCTAGGGTTAAATGTAGTTTCTGTCGCCTGTTAATGGGGTAACCTTGGACAAGGTGTTTAAACTTTCTGCACTGAAGTGTCTTTATGAGGAAGAGAGGGCAGTAATACTCAAAGGGAGTACTGTAGATATTAAGTGAGATAAATAAAGCCTAAAGGAGTTCCTGGCTCAAGGTCAAGGCTGAATAAAGATTCATTCCTTTTTATTGGCAAACATTGTGAACGCATATACTTAGAACTCCTGTAATTTGAAAGTTACCCAGATAAAATTTAGTGGTAAATAGATATTGTCACATTAACCACATAAATAGAGATATTTTATTATAGCATAGACTTACACTATTATTATTATAATTGGAATTGACACATTTAGTTGTAGTTGGGTTTGGCTGATGATTCTTGTAAAATGTAATAGACCCCCCCTTATTTAAGAGTTCTTGCATCAGAAAGTAAACTCTATTGAATAGTGTCCAACTTAGCTAAAAAAATTATTTTTCAACAGTAATTTTTACTGTATTATATATTCTTGTTCTGCTACATGAGTCAGGATAAGATGGAAACATTTAGTTAAAGTAAGTTTTTATCTCTTTGCTGAAAGCAGGTTTATAGAGAATAATAACTAGAATGTCATTGCATTCAACATGTACTGAATTATCCATTGACTTTGAAGATATACAGAGTATCAGTAGGGTTTACCCTCCATAGAGGATGAGTTTTCAGACAGGAAAAGCCGGGTGGTTGAGGGGAGTTGATCCTACTGGGCCACTGCATCCAGAATTCTAAATGTGGAGGGATGCTCAAAATTTATCCATGGAAGGATAAACAAATACTTAAACGAATATATGTAATTCAATTGAAATACATTAATAAGTTGCATAGCAAGCAATTTACAAATAAGATATAAATAAGTAAGATTAAATCAATATTTAACACGGCATGAGAGAATCTGAATAGAAGCAAGGCATGCAAAGGATGCAAATTATATTCTTAATGTGTTTTTCTTGCATGAAATAAATTTAATCTGACAACTTTTCTCCAAAGTAGTTTTCTTTCTTTCAGACACATTTGCAGGTTCATCTTGTACTTGTGTTATGTTCAGACAGCACTATGGCTTTAAGTGTGTTTTTCTGTATTATCAGAAGATACAACACAACTGTGTTCTGGCTTAGTGCTGATGTGACCTTGGCTTACGACATGCGTAGGCAAGCCATCATAAGCAGCAAAGCAAAGCACCAGATTTTCATGCTTCTTGGGTTTCTACCACATAAAAGATACTTTATATGAAACAGCTTTAAATCAGTTGATCCCTTAGAATCTTTGGTGTAGGGTTGTTTAAGTTAGGGAAGGAAGAAAAACTAAGAAATGGAGGCTTGCATGAGCAGAAGCAAACATTGATGAGTAGTAGCATGTATTTATTGACTACACCATTCTATAGATCTTTACTGAGAACGTGCACTATGCAAAAGAGTAGGATTCTGAAGTCAGAACTTAAACTTCAGAAAGGTGTGACGTCACAGACAGAGAGACTGCCTCTGAATTATTCCAGCTTGGGATGTATCATCTCCATTCTGGAAAAAAGACCATCATTTTCTTTGGTCGAATACAAGATGAAGTCATTGGGTTTTCCAAGAGGTGGAAAAAGTCCGCATGATTTAAAAGTAGAATTATACTGGGGTGCCTGGGTGGCTCAGTCGGTTGAGCGTCCAACTTCAGCTCAGGTCATGATCTCATGGTTCATTAGTTTGAGCCCTGCTTTGGGCTCTGTGCTGACAGCTCAGAGCCTGGAGCCTGCTTCAGATCTGGTGTCTCCCTCTGCCTTGCACTTGCACTCTATTTCTCTCTCAAAAATAAATCAACATTTAAAACATCCCTTTTAAAAGATAGAACAGTTATACTCAGGACTAGAAGAGGTTCATATTGTGTGAGGTCCCGGAAGCTGACATGACATGGGTGAGCAGCAGAGTGACCTTCCTCTCTCAGGCTCACCCACCCTTGGTCATTCACCTGAGTGACTAGAATGGCGTGTTAAAGAATCCACCATATTTAAATCCTTTCTTCTCAATCTCTTACTTTCTGTCTCTCCTCCCTACTTGATTCCCTCTCTCAGTCACATACATGGAAACAAGCAAATATGTGTTTATTTGCATGTTGGTTTACCTTAACATAAAAGATTCTGGGGTTTAGGAGCAGACAGAACTTGTGTAGAATCAAGAGGTATTCATGTTTATCTAACATGAGCTCTAAGAAGCTACTAGAACAAATAGGTTAACTTTTCTTGCCTCTAAAATATGATAACCACGTTAAACTTATGAGTTTTCTGGAAGAATTCTCTTGAATATACCTAAACCTCTAGTTTTGTGTTTGCATATACAATATGTAGCATACGATGTTAGAAGCAAGTAGGGTCCAAAAGAATCGTACCAAGAAAAGAATGAGAAATTCTTCCATGGAAAGTATCTTCTGAACAGTTTCCAAAGATGGAAAGGAGCTAAAAAGGTGGCCAACGCACAGAATGGCAACTATGGCAGAGGAAGAAGTATGTGCAAAGGCATAGAGGCCAGGGAATAGAGTGTATTTTTGGAATCCAATTCTGAAAGTAATAGGGGGCAGAGGAGTTAAGCCAGACCAGATCATGAAGAGTCTTGAAATCTGCAGTCTTGAGAAATTGACATTTGACAGAGATTATTATCACTTTCCTTGTAAGAGTCCAGGGTTTGTCAGACATGCCAAAATGCTTGACTAAAGTCACAGGATAAGCATCCAGCAAAGAACATGTAGGGTACAGGTAAACTCCTTTCAGCTAAAGAGATTTGTTAGTGCATAATGCAGGTTATGACGGGAAGAATAGCTTGACATTAGTTTAAAGAGCAGAATTTATCAAACTAAAGAAAAAAAACAGGCAAAACCTCACTGGGTATACAGCTGATTGATTGTTTTTAATGAAGGTAACCATAAAACTAATGTTTTAGAAAAAAAAAGCATGCTCTATAAATAATAAATTCTATTACTATTATCAAAACCATCAAATGATAATGGGGTAATCAGAAAGTAAAAATATAATACAATAGTATTTTAATTAACCTAATTAAGTCTACAGTGGTTAAAACTTTTAAGTGTTTCAGTTGAGTATAATCACTAAAGAAATTAACATATTAATATGAGATAATTATCATCATAGCACTTTAAATGTTATGGACTCAGGGGTTAGAGAACAATGTATTATTAAAGAAAGTAGTAATTTGATAAAATGAATAATCAAAATTAAATAAATTACTTTGAAATCTTCCAAAAGTTTAAAAATTTTGATAAATTACTAATCAGAGACTTATAATTCACCCCTGAGATATATTTCCAGAAACAGCTTTGGGCAGCATTTCAAATAATTTTGAGTCCATTAAGTAATTTTAGGACTTTGGTTTTTAGTCAGTGTGCAAGCCGGGTCTAATGTTTCTACTTTGGTATCCAAGTTTTTCAAGGGTTTTGGATTATTTTCAGCCAGAAGGCATTCATAACCTAATACAATAGGTCTGTTTCTGTGAGAGACAAACTCAGAAATTTCAGTAGTTTAACCAAATAGAAATTTATTATTATTTATTTGACTTGTCTAAAGTCCAAAATTATACTCAGTTGAACGGCTGTCCTCCAAGTGGTGGCTCAGAGACCTCAGCTCCTTCTCTCTTGTGGCTCCACCATGTTCATTAAGTGACAGTTAAGGCCACTCTAGACGTCATCTGTATTGGAAAATCACATGCAGGAGATTTTTATGGGACTGTTTGAAAGTGGAATACATCGTATCTGCTCACATTCCCTTGGCTGGGATTCAGTAATGCGGCCACTCCTAGAAGTCTGGTAGATGTACTCCAATTCCATGCACAGAAGGAGGAAAAGGCAGGGGTGGTGAAGAGCTTGTCTGCACCAGCTACTCATTCTGGAATTCGAGTGCATGGAATCTACACATGCCATGTGGGGCAACAGGCATGTTCCCTCATCCAGTCTTCAGTGCATAGCAATAAAATAGGCGACATCTCAAGAAACTGTTTTATGGCACTTACTGCAACATTTAAAGACAAGAATCCAGTTTACGGTCTGTCAGATCATTTCATCTTGACGTCTAGTAGCAGTGTGGGCTTTGGAAAATCAACTGTCTTCATTTGCAATGCAGCTCTGCTGTTTCCTATTTGTGTGACATTCAGCATATTAACCTATTTAAGTTTTAATATTTTTGTTGACAAACTTAGAATTTTCACATTCCGTTTTCATTTTTCCTGGCACAAAATGCTCAATAATTGAAAACTAGCATTGATTTTTTCCAATCATATAATTTGTGATATTTTTCACACTATCCAGGCCCTGTGTACCTATTCTATTATTAACTAATGAAATAAAGTTGGCTTGCTATAAACTGTGACATGAAGATTGTAATATAAAATGTGCTTTGGGGTGCCTAGCTGGCTTAGTTGGTAGAACATGCAACTCTTGATCTTGGGGTCATGAGTTCGAGCCCCATTTTGGGGATAGAGTTTACCTACAAAAAAAAATTAAAAAACAACATGCCTTGACAAGTATCAGTATAAGGCAATAGATCTAGAGACTGTATGAATGTTGTCCCTTGTGGAGGTGACAAATTGTGTACATAATAAAAAACTCAACTCATGCCTGAATAGCTGCTAATAAATAATCAATGGAGGAAAAATAAGGAAGCACATTATTGGACATTAATCTCTTTTAATAGCTAGATTGTTCTTGAATATAAGAACCTATAGAGAGAAATATTTTCTTTCTTAAATTCTTAAAAATATGGCCTCTAATGTAGAAAGTGTTGACTTTAATTCAAAACAGAATAAGTGATTTTTCCCCTAAACTTTTCTGTCTCAAGAAGACT
The DNA here is from genome assembly GCF_023721935.1 of Panthera uncia. Lineage (NCBI taxonomy): Eukaryota > Metazoa > Chordata > Mammalia > Carnivora > Felidae > Panthera > Panthera uncia. The sequence continues at coordinate 16,507,607 of NC_064811.1, read as the reverse complement.
TCCAAATCATCTTGAACTCTTAATTCAACAAGCGTTAGATCCCTAGCTTCTCATCTACTTATTTCTACTTATTTCAGGTGGCTTATAATTCAAGCCCCATGGCTCAGTCACCTTCATGACTCACCTCCCTGCAGTCAGCCTCAGGGCAATACCCCATCTACCACAGGTGCCAGACTAAAACATTTACTGATTATGCAGTGTTTGTACAAGGCTTATGTACAAAGGATAATTTTAGAAGATATATAGACAAGCTTTTCCTTAACAATCATATTTAATGGCATGTATATACATCATATCATTCCATTGTTTCATGGATAATGTTACTTAAAGCAATGCTATGTGAAGAGTGAATTGATATGAAACCGATTTCAAGAAAGTTGTTAGGTTAAAAATTGTAGATGTAATTATCAGATACTCAAATGACAAAAATCTAAGGCAACAATAATGGAAATGCTGAAGTAAGGCAGACACAGGAATAGAGTAGAATGACTGGACATAAGGGTTTGTTCTGTTTTAGAGATACTTCCTTTTGATTCCATCCTCAAATCTAGTCTTCTGTTATTCTCCATTTATTTCTTTCAGTTCCTCAAGTTGATATTCTGCCTTAGATTCCTGGCTTGAGTGTCCACTTTCAACAACTAAAGACAATCAGTCTCCTTCAAATCTCGTTTTCTCTTTCTCTAATTTTTTCATCTTCTCCTAGGATTACGGAATTTTATTTTATTTACTGTCCCATTTAAAGACTAGCGAGGGTCTCCTAAATGTAGATAAGGATTCTGTTCCCTCAAAAGTTGGAAACCACCTTCTTTTCAAATGCCCATGTAACCTTGACAAAACTGGCTACTTTTAGAGCCACACACACACATACACACACAGACACACATTTCAGTAGATTTTTTAAAGATATAATGTAGACAATATTCATTGGTCCCTATATAATAAAGCCACAAATTAAAAGCAAAGCTGGAAAGCAAAAGGCCAGTATAACCAGGGTTGTGGAATCGAGACCCGAGTCTGCTTTATGAGTTCTACCACTGTAATACTTGTTCTATTACTGACTGTTCTTACCATTATTGTCCAACCAAACAGTGCTGGTGATACTAACTTGTCCAGGATGCTCTTGGAACATCTGGGATGGAGAAGTCAGAGAAGCGTTGCTGAAAAGATGAAAATCAAACTGAATTTGGAGTCCAATTAGGAAATGGGGAAAAGGTAATGAGAGAACAGAATGCACAGAAAGATGAGAGATCACAGTTGACCCATACGTCTTTCAGTACTGTTATATATAACACATGCACAGAGGTTAAAAGGAAGAAGACAAGAAATGAAGTGATTGCACGAATCAGGATGCATATATTAAGACATGAAGACCCATTTTGGCAAATTTGTTTTATTGTGGTTTTTATTGGCCTATCTGCGTGACATCTCATATGCAATTTTAAAATGGCATATGCCCTGGGTATGTGCTTTAAATTTCTTTCACCCTAGAGTTTGAATGCACTACAGGATGGAAGAAGAGGCTATAGTGAATGTATTTGAAACTCTTCAGGCAGAACAAGCTAAGGGTATCTAAAAAAATAAAAAAATAAAAAAATAAGCAGCAAAACCCTAGAGGTGAAAGCAGGAAAAAAACTCTCTGACCTTTGCTGCAGCAATTTCTTACTTGACACATCTCCGAAGGCAACGGAATTACAAGCAAAAATGAACTATTGGGACCTCATGAAGATAAAAAGATTCTACACTGCAAAGGAAACAATCAACAAAACTAAAAGGCAACCTACAGAATGGGAAAAGATATTTGCAAATGACATATCAGACAAAGGGCTAGTATCCAAAACCTACAAAGAACTCACCAAACTCCACAACCAAAAAACAAATAATCCAGTGAAGAAATGGGAAGAATACATGAACAGACACTTCTCTAAAGAAAACATCCAGATGGCCAATAGGCACATGAAAAGATGCTCAACGTCACTCGTCATGAGGGAAATACCAATTAAAACCACAGTGAGATACCACCTCACATCGGTCAGAGTGGCTAAAATGAACAAATCAGGAGACTATAGATGCTGGAGAGGATGTGGAGAAACGGGAACCCTCTTGCACTGTTGGTGGGAATGCAAATTGGTGCAGCCACTCTGGAAAACAGTGTGGAGGTTCCTCAGAAAAGTAAAAATAGACCTACCCTATGACCCAGCAATAGCACTGCTAGGAATTTACCCAAGGGATACAGGAGTGCTGATGCATAGGGGCACTTGTACCCCAATGTTTATAGCAGCACTTTCAACAACAGCCAAATTATGGAAAGAGCCTAAATGTCCATCAAGTGATGAATGGATAAAGAAATTGTGGTTTATATACACAATGGAATACTACGTGGCAATGAGAAAGAATGAAATATGACCTTTGTAGCAACATGGATGGAGCTGGAGAGTGTTATGCTAAGTGAAATAAGCCATACAGAGAAGACAGATACCATATGTCTTCACTCTTATGTGGATCCTGGGAAACTTAACAGAAGACCATGGGGGAGGGAAAGGAAAAAAATAAGTTAGAGAGGGAGTGAGCCAAAGCATAAGAGACTCTTAAAAACTGAGAACAAACTGAGGGTTGATGGGGGGTGGGAAGGAGGGGTGGGTGGGTGATGGGCATTGAGGAGGGCACCTGTTGGGATGAGCACTGGGTGTTGTATGGAAACCAACTGAACAATAAATTTCATAATTAAAAAAAATTAGCAAATTTTGTTGAAAGAAGAACTTCAAAGTGCTCATAACATATGCACCACCAAAGCACATATTTGCCAGAATCGTTGACAGATAGCGGGCTCTTTCAGAAGTAGGTGGAGGTGGTTTAGTACACTGGTTTATGCTTATAAGTAATCTAGCTATTTGAGGTGGAGAGAACTCCAACGATCAAGACCTGAGATATGGCAGTTTGTTATACGAATTACCAACTTAGTTCTAGATTCAAATTCTGTTTTTAAATCTAATTTTCCTTATATATAATATCTGTATGTTTCTAAAATATATGTTAGGAAAGGTACTTTATATCTCTAAATTAAGTTTCTGTGTCAGTAAAATTGTATGCTATATGTATACATACCCTATGGGTTTGATGTGATAATCAGGTGTTAATGTAAGCAAAACACTCAGCCCAGTGCTTGCCGGAAGTTATTAGGATTATCACAACTGTTTACCTTTTCACTAAATCATTTTGCCTTTGTTTGGGCACTCCCCATTAAATCTTAAACTTTGCAGAGTTCACAATCTCTGGATCTTCTTTCAGGGCAGTTGCACCCCTTGTGCGCCTGGGCTCCTTCCAACTCTGGGTAATAAGTGGCCCTTCTGAAAGCCGGATGAGTTGGAATTTAACCCGCCTGCTCAACATTACCTTCCTCCTCCCACGTTCTGCCATGAAACCGATGGATGTGTGCTTCTGCTCGGTTTAGCACTTGCATAATATCTTGGCAAGATAATACCAGTGCACCTGCTGCTTATTTATTTGGAGGTTTTGTCTAGTGTGCTTATGTGTGTAAGATGAAGAGCCAAACCGTTAAGGCTTGGGAAAAAGAACAACTATAGCCCGTATGTCTGCATTTCTGAGTTTAATTGTGCTTTCTTCTGAACAACTGTGATCAGGTATGCATGGGTGTGCGGGCACACTGGTAATTTTCACATATGTTGAAACAGCTGGGGCTGCTCTCTCCCAGATGCATCTTCTGTGAACCTGTTTGTGTCCACTGCTGGCAACCTCTCATCCTTATGAACTTTATATTACCTCATTCTTGTTTTTAAGTGTTTATTTATTTATTTTGAGATAGAGGAGAGGGGAGGGGGAGGGAGTGAGGGAGGGAGGGAGGGAGGGAGAGAGAGAGAGAGAGAGAGAGAGAGAGAAAGAGGAGAGAGAGAGAGAGAGAGAGAATCCCAAGCAGGCTCTGTGCTGTCAGCACAGAGTCTGACATGGGTCTCCATCCCACGATCCATGACCTGAGCCAAAATTAAGAGTTGGGCAGTTAACTGACTGAACCACCCAGGTGCCCCTATGTTATCACATTCTCCTCACCATTGTTTAACTGTCATCTCTGAGGACTGTGACAAACCTTAAAAAGTGAGAAGGAGAGGGGATACTTAGAGGGGATTATATATGACCTATATATGAGCTGAGCTAAGAGTGTGCAGAGGTGGCTCAAGCTGCTAGGATGTACTTGACTCTTGAAGTAACCTTTATGACTAGAACATTTAGAAAGAATGTGGAGTGTGGATGACTTTTCTGAGACAAGGTAGAGTTACAGTGCTTAAGAGAAAGGGGTTTGGAGTCTGACGTGGATTGGAATCTAGGTTCAGCGGCTTATAATCAACATGACTTTGACCAAATAATTTATGTTCTCTCATCTTCACTTTTTTTTCCATATAAAACATATAATAAAATAGTGATGATGGTGATGATAAAATAATACATTTGAGTATTAGGAAAATGTGAATCTCTTTTCACTCTGAATTAATGCTGCTAACTCACGGACAGACACAAACCACTGAAGTTAACCATGATTTACTGACTTATATGTCCTTCTCCCTTAGGGTGTCCCAGGCTATCCAGAATACGGTCTAGGTTTTTCTTCTCTTTTTTTAGTGTTACTTCCCTACCACACATTCAACGCTCAAGTTGAATTAAAGAATCCACGAATCTCTGTTGTCTGCTTTGTTCACCTTAATATCTCCAGCATCTAGACTCATTCCTGACATGCATCGGGGAATCAGCATATTTGACTGACCTTTGCATATATTCCAGATGCTTTGCCTATGTGCAGACACCTCAGAGTGCAGAGACTTCAAATACCACTTTCTACCTTCTTTCATTTTTTTTTTTTATTCTAGTGTAGTTGACATACGGTGTTCTATTAATTTCAGGGATACCATATAGTGACTCAACAGTTCCGTACATTACTCAGTGCTCCTCATGGTAAGTATTCACTTGATCCCCACTCCCTTTTCCCCCAGCCCCCACCCACCTCCCCTCTGGTAACCCTCAGTTCTCTGTAGTTAAGAGTCTGTTTGGGGGTTTGTCTCTTGTTCTGCCTTTGTTCGTTTGTTGCTTAGTTTCACATATGAGTGAAATCAGATGGCATGTGTCTTTTTCCGACTGACTTCTTTCTTTTAACCAAAATGTTTGCATCTTTTCCTCTTTCACCTATTTCACCTTAACTCCGAGCACCACCTCCCACCACACACACACACACACACACACACACACCCCTAATCTAGTTTTTTTTTTCTGAGAAGCTGAGATTGAGACCCCGAAAAATACATTTCCCAGAATCCATTGCCAGCCAATTTCTAGGTAGGGTTTGCCAGGAGGGAACATTGACAAGGGATTGGAAGGGGGCAGGTTGGGAGGCTGGACTTTTTTATCGCCTCCGGGTTGAGTCTCACTCTCCATAAGAGGCAGAGAACTTTAGCTTCAGCCCCCAACTTCTGTGGAAATTTACTGACTCGGCTTTATTCCACCTGAGGTGGAAGGAGTATCAGTCCTTCTAGCACTCAGCCATGCCCCTCTGGGTGGTCTGAAAATATGGCCCAGCCCCCCGGTGGTCCAGTACCTGCAGTGCATGGCCCCCTCTGTGACAGATCTGACCACCAATTGCAGGGAGACCCGCCATCTGAATTTTCTCTCTCTGTCTCTCTGTCTCCCTGTCGCTCTGTCTCTGTCTCTCTCTCTTCTCTATCAGCCCGGGTAATGGTGACTACTTCCTAAAGCTTTTGACCTCTGAGGTATATCAGCATGGTGGAGAAGACCTCATGGTCTTATTTAGCTCTCAGAACCCGGATAACCAATGCCCAGGAGCGAATCCCCTCTGTCTGAGGCACCTGTCACAGCTTCTGTTTTCCTGGCTGGACCCTGACTGATGGAACATCTTTCAGAGCTGTTCTCAAATGCCACCTCCTTTCCTGACCCCACAATGGATTCTTACCCTCCTTTAACCCCATCTAGTTCTTATTGTTACATCATTTACTGAATTTTATCTCCTTTGCTTTACACACACACACACACACACACACACAAAGCTCTTTCTTAGTCTTTGAAAACGTATCCTAAGAACTTCATGAATCCTCAAGTTTCTATGATACCACCAGCTCTTTAAACTTCCATGCTTTCTATTGAGCTCTTGCAGTAGCACTCATTGTTGTCAATTTTGAGGCGGGTTGTTTCCTTTTCAAGCAGCAAAGTTCCCCAGCCTTTTACTCCCAAGTGTTATTATGTTGAAATAGAAAAATTTCAATGTACTCACTAGCCAAGTTGTTGAGGACATGAGTCATTAATGCATGTGGTTTGTTAGCAAACAGATTCCACTGAAGTTTGTATTAGTCTGCTAAGGTTGCCACAACAAAGTACCACAAAATGACTATCTTAAATGACAGAAAATGTACTGACTCACAGTTTGGGAGGCTGGAAGTCTGAGATTATTGAGGTGTCAGTAGTTTGGTTTCTTCTGAGGACTGTGAGAAGAGTCTGCTCCATGCCTCCTCTATCTTAGCTTCTGGTAGTTTGCTTGCAACCTTGGGCATATCAAGGGATGTAGAAGCATCACCTTCGTCTTCCCACGATGTTCCCCCTGGATGTGTGATATGTCCAAATTTTCCTTTTTTACAAAGACGGCAGCCATCTTGGATTAGGAACTCACTCTGCTACAGTATTACCTCATCTTAACTCATCATATCTGCAACAGCCCTGTTTTCAGATAAGATCATATTCAAATAAGATCAATTCATAAGATCAGCATATGAATTTTTGGAGATCCAATTCCACCCATAATGAAGTTACTCGTAAAAAGTGGAAGCCATAGGTATTGAATTCATGCAAGTCTACTTATATTCCAATACCACTTGTATTATATTTTTCTTCTTAGGAACCTAGGTTTTAAAGTACTGTAGTATTGTTTCTCACCCATTTCTTTCTCATCAGGGGACCTCATTAAGGGAGAATATTTGTTAACTTGAAAGCTGCATAGCGACACTTCTAATGGCTGTAATATATGCCATTTATTGTCAAGTACTAGTCTGTCTCCCTTTCTGTTTATAAAGCGTTTGGGAGGAAGGATCATGTGTTTCTTCCTCACTGGTACCTAGAAAAATATAGGACTTTAAGATACCCTGAGACTGATCACTCAAGTTTATGGGATAGTGTGCTCACTCCTTATAATACTTAGCATTGTTGTAACTACAAATAAAACTTCTTCCCTCATCCATTTTTCAGTTATATTAGACTATTTGGGGGAAATTTTAAAAAGTACTGCTTTTAGAATTCTGTCCTCTCTCCTGTGATCTTTCCTACCACTTATAAATTTTACTTATCTTTCCTTTCCTTAGCTCTAAGCATATGGCTGGCTCTATCACATATTAATTGCTATTGTTTGCACACATCAGAAACTCCAAATAACATTAGCTTATATGAATTAGTGCTATATCTTTTTATCATGTCTACTAAGGTCAGCAGTAGGCTGGAACAGGCTGTTATCGAGGACTTGGGTTCCTTTCTTTTTGCTCTGCAAAGATTAGCGTATATTTCAAATCTTTAATTTTTTTTTTAACATTTAGTTTTGAGAAAGAGACAGAGCATAAGCAGGGGAGGGATGGAGACAGAGAGGGAGATACAGAATCCACAGCAGGCTCCAGGCTCTGAGCTGTCAGTACAGAGCCTGACCTGGGTCTCGAACTCACAAACTGTGAGATCATGACCTGAGCCGAAGTTGGACGCTTAACCGACTGAGCCACCCAGGCGCCCCTGTGTATTTCCATTCTTGAGCTCTGACCCTTACACATAGAGCCTAAGAAGCAGGAAAGAGGCGTGGGTGGAGGGCAAAAGGGCCCCATTTCCACAGAAGTCTAGCCTCTCTAACAAGTTTCCTCAGATGCCCCAGATGCTCCTTTTATATTTCATTTGCCACACCTAGCTTCCTTAGAGAATGGAAAAACAAAATTGAGCGTCTTGCGGGTCTTAACAAATCAGCATTCTGTTCTTAAAGCAGAAGCAAGAATAGATACCAGATTGGTAACTAGCTATTTCTGCCATAGTGATTATAAGAGGTAATTCATAAATGTTCATTGTCCATAACTGAATTCTGTTGATATGACTTTTAAAACTGTAATAGGGAATATCACCTTCCTGGATGGATGGTTATCATGGTATTCATTGTGGAGGTGGTTGGTGAGCCTGGCAGTTCCTTACTGATTTGCACAAATCTGACCTGACACAATATGGAGATAGGTTGATGCAGTGTCTTTGCAATTTGTCTCCAAGTCCTGTATGTCTGTGAGGCTACATTTGTGGGCTCCTTGATGATCCATTCAGAAAGTCTGACTCTACCCCAGCAGCAAATGTCTTTCTGTTTTTTTTTTTTTTTATTTTTCTGCAGAACTTAATCTCTTAATCTGCCTTCAAATGGGGGCTTTAGGTCCATTGATCCAGCTCACTGGGTCATTTGGAGGATCCACAGAAAAAGGATTCAGGATCTTTTTTGGACAAGTTATACAAATCTTGCTAAACATTAATTAAAGCCAGTGTTCTTGCAGAGCTAGTTAAATCTATAGCCTAATAATAAGAGCTAGCACATATTTAATTGTGGGACATTATTTAAAACTTAATGTAACTTAGAACCCTACTAGCTTAAGTTAGGCATGATTTGCACCCGAGAAATCTAGGACAAGAAGTCCAGTTCCTTCTTATTAACATGAATTGGGCTAGGCGCCAGGGAAAAGTGGGAGGAAGGCTAACAGTACTCCAAATAATTAATCCTCCTTTATATATATTTTTGGTTCCATCCTTTATTTCATCATATGTATAGTTTCTAAGACTAAAAATGTTAACATTTTCTTCTTTCTCTTGCCTCATATCCAGTCAAGAGCCTATATTGATTCTATCCCTAAATACCTCCCATTGTTACTCATTCTTGTTTCCACTGCTGTCTTGAATCCATCAGTTTTGTCTAATTAGTCTCCTTGATGCCAGTCTCTCCCCAGCCCTGCCTTCACACTGTGGCCAACATTAACTTAAAAATACTTTTGGTTTTCCCTCATATGTTTATTGTGGCACAAGAGGACTCTTTACAACCCGGAGCTCGACTGTAATTACCTTCTTATTTATTTTCCCTTCTCTATATGTGACTGCTGCTCCAGTGGTTACGAATGTCTTTTGAGTTTCCCTGAAATTCTTAGCTTGTTCCCACATCTTTTCTTAATGGAGACTATTTTTTTTTCTACCTTGAGAATCCTACCCCCTTTGTTCTAGCTAGTAAAGGAATTCTAGATTCACCTGAAATGTCACTCCTCGCTGAAGATTTTATTAACTCTCTCAAACAGAAATCAGACACAAGTTTCCTCCATGTTATTATCCCATTTTATATTCCAGTAATTTCTTTAGAGTACTGACTACTCTTCACCATCCTGTGAACTTCTCAAGGGTAGGGACTTTATGTTCCTTATCTCGTTATATTCTTTCTCCTCTCGTGAGTACCCAATATAGTGCCTCACACATAGGTCCTTTGTAAATGATTATTCAATAGGTTTGAGACTGCAGTGGGTGTCATTGATATACAAATCAATTGCTTTAGGTGCATATTGTAGGAGATGGTAGCGATGTGGATGTAAAACACAAAGAGCCATACAACACAAATAGTCGCCACTTTGGAGTCCTCATATGCAAGGCTTAAGGCTAAGCAGTGCACATACTCATATTTAGGAAAGCTGCAAATGATCCTATGGAATTTTTATCTTCAGCTTATGTATCATGCCTCAGGTCATACAGCTAGTAAGTAGAATTATGACTTTCTTTCACATTTGTTTAAATTAAAGCTTATGCTCCTCATGAATATACTCTGGTGCCTCACTTATAGGACCATGGGCAGGTATGGGAATGAGCAGGAACCTGAGTATGAGAAGGGCAGGTGGAGGGCTTCTCAAATTACTCTGATTCTAGGGGAGCATGGAAGGAGATCTTACCCTTGTAAGATAAATCTTCAGCGAGGAGTGACATTTCAGGTGAATCTAGAATTCCTTTACTAGCTAGAACAAAGGGGGTAGGATTCGCAAGGTAGAAAAAAAATAGTCTCCATTAAGAAAAGATGTGGGAACAAGCTAAGAATTTCAGGGAAACTCAAAAGACATTCGTAACCACTGGAACAGCAGTCACATACTCATCCTTCTTCAAGATGCAAGGGCTTCTCCATCTAAATCAACGATTCAGTCCTTTGAGGAGTGGGTGGTTGGAGGGCCCAGCAGGTGCGTGTGAATGCTTATTTCTGAACTCTGATTCATGCCTAAGTCTACTGAAGAAAGGCCTCTCTGGTCAGCTTGCTACTTTTCATTTGAGCATATCTCTGTGATCATCTATCAACCACGTAACACAACAAAGTAAAAAGTGTTGCAGGAAATAAAATAACCACAGTCTACTCGCAAAAGGGTGTAATGGGGTAAGATGGAGTAGAGGGGCATGATCTTAGATTCAGGTAATTCTTGGTACACTTTCAAGTTTTTAATCCATAGATAAACATAATAATACTACTTAATAAAGTTGAGGTGCTAGATAACAACACTTAAGATCTTAGGTATATTAATTGTTCAGTAAAGGGTATTTGATCATCCTATTTCTTATTCTCTTCCTTCCTTTTCTGCTTTTCTTTCAGAAGCTTTAGGTGATTTCCCTCAGTCAACTAAAGAGGTGAAATGCATGTGGTATGACCTTCCTATCTCCACAAACCCGTAACCTCCTCCCCAATCTGCTATGTCTTCTCATCTGAAATCTAGGTCCTACGACTTACCAAGACCCATTCTAAGTTGTCTTGCTTCGTTCTTCTGGTCTTATTTTTCCCTAGTCAAAATTATCTTTTCCCTCCCTTAAATTCCCATAACAATTGAGCTAAACTGTTCTTATAGGAGTTGGTATATTTTAGGTACTTCTCCCACTGCCAAATTTGAGTATTTTTTCTGAATCATCTCTGTATTTAGTACTTTCTCACTAAATATTTAAGTACTAAATGAAGAACAGGGCTACCCATTAATTTAGCATTTTGTAATTTTTACTGCCTTTCATATTTATTATTCCCTTTGGTTCTCATATCATAGGGATATCTGTAATGGAAGTAAAAGCATTCTCAATTTGGAGATAGTAAGGACCAGAGAGGTCAAGCAGTATGCCAAAATTCACACAGTAGTGTAGTTATAGACCTTAAATAAAAATTAGATTTTTTCCATATTCTCTTTCCAGTGCACATTCCATTATCATATCTGTCCCATCTGGAGAAATACTTTGAACACGTAGAAAGTACAATGCATTAAGTTGAGAAAAGTCACCTTGAGTTTAGATCAATGTTTAGTATACTGATTACCCTAACAATATATACCCTCAAGGTATTAACCCTTGAGGGAAAATACATCTGTATTTAAAATAATTTAATAATGGGGCACCTGGGTGGCTCAGTCAGTTAAGTGTCTGACTCTTGGTTTCGGCTCAGGTCATGATCTCATGGTTTCTCATGAGTTTAAGCCCCACGTCGAGGTCTGTGCTGATGGTGCAGAGACTGCTTCAGATTCTCTGTCTCTGCCTCTATCTCTGCCCCTCCCCTGCTCATGCTGTCTCTGCCTTTCTCAAAATAAATAAATATACTTTAAAAGGTTAAAAAAATAATTGAATAATAGCATTGCACAATCATGGACTTACCGAAGTATCCTTTGAGGTGAAAACTGGTTATTTTAACATCTCTTATTCACTGAATCACACATATTTAAAATATCAGACCAACCAACAAAGAAGTAATGTTTTTAAAATCTCATAAAATCTAGCTGACATTAATGAGAAATTACAATTTCAAATGCATTACCCTTGTAAGATAAATCAAAGGTAACAGTAATTAAGATAATTGCAAAAGATATTTTGGGTTCTGTGTATTTGCGCAAGTGTTGAGAGGTGGAATATAAATGTGAAAGTATTTTTGTTCACTTTGGTATCTTGAGCTCAAAATAATTTTTAGACCACAACATCTTTTTCATACTAAGTCAAAATCTGAAATTTGTTGATGCAATCTTCTCTCTGTATGTGCACACATTCTCGAATTTTAAAACAAAATACTGACTAGAGAGAGGTTTGTTGTTGTTGGTCTTCCATAAAACATAAAGTTTTCTGTGTGATTTATTTCATTTTATTTTATTTTCCTTTTGTGTTGATTAGGAAATTTTTCTCTTTTCTTCCTGATGCACATAAACACGTGATTCATTATTTGCTTCTGATATTAAAAGTCATCAAAAATTGGACCACTTTTTTACACCATACACAAAACTAAATTCAAAATAGATGAAAGACCTAAATGTGAGATAGGAAACCATCAGAATCCTACAGAAGAAAACAGGCAGCAACCTCTTTGACCTCGGCCTCAGCAACTTCTTACTTGATATGTCTCCAAAGGTAAGAGAAATAAAAGCAAAAACGAACTATTGGGGCCTCATTAAGATGAAAAGCTTCTGTACATCAGAAATGATCAACAAAACTAAAAGGCGACTGATGGGATGGGAGAAGATACTTGCAAATGGCATATGGGATAAAGGGTTAGAAGCAAAAATCTATAAAGAACTTGCCAAACTCAGAACCCCCCAAAATAAGTAATCCAGTGAAGAAATGGGCAGAAGACATGAATAGACACTTTTCCAAAGAAGACATCCAGATGGGTAACAGACACATGAAAAGATGCTCAACGTCATTCATCATCAGGGAAATACAATTTAAAACTGCATTGAGGTACCACCTTACAGTGGTCAGAGTGGCTAAAATTAACAACAACTCAGGAAGCAACAGATGTGGCGAGGATGTGGAGAAAGGAGAACCCACTTGCACTGTTGGTGGGAATGCAAACTGGTGCAGCCGCTCTGGAAAACAGTGTAGAGGTTCCTCAAAAAATTAAAAAATAGAATTACCCTATGACCCAGCAATTGTACTATAAGGAATTTATACAAGGGATACAGGACTGCTGATTCAAAGGGGCACATGCACCCCAGTGTTTATAGCAGCACTGTCAACAATAGCCAAATTATGGAAAGCCCAAATGTCCATCAACTGATGAATGGATTAAGAAGATGTGGTGTGGGGCGCCTGGGTGGCTCAGTCAGTTGAGTGGCTGACTTCGGCTCAGGTCATGATCTCGCAGTCCGTGAGTTCGAGCCCCACGTCGGGCTCTGTGCTGACAGCTCAGAGCCTGGAGCCTGTTTCAGATTCTGTGTCTCCCTCTCTCTGACCCTCCCCTGTTCATGCTCTGTCTCTCCCTGTCTCAAAAATAAATAAAACGTTAAAAAAATTTAAAAAAAGATGTGGGGTGTGTGTGTGTGTGTGTGTGTGTGTGTGTGTGTGTATACACACATATATATACACACATATATATACATGTATATATATGCATATATATGGGGAAGGGTAGGAAAAATAAGATAAAAAAACAGAGGGAAGCAAAGCATAAAAGACTTAAATATAGAGAAAAAACTGAGGGTTGATGGAGGGGAGGTGGGTGGAGGGGTTGGGAGAATGGGGATGGGCTTTGAGGAGGGCACTTGTGATGAGCACTGGGTGTTATATGTAAGTGGTGAATCACTGGAATGTACTCCTGAAGCCAAGACTACACTATATGTTAGCTAAATTGAGAATAAAAAGAGTCATCAAACCATTATTAACCCCCCAAATATTACATGTCATTTGATTGGAGCAATTTCGGCATGAATGGTTATTGGAGATAAAACAATTAACACTCTTTTAGGGTAGATGTGGTTTCTAGAAGCTCTCCAAAGTGACGTAAGGAGCCATTTAGATATAATATGCACATGTGTTCATTCTTAGTAATAACTGTTTAATATCAGTGGTAAATGGCTTATCCAACTCTGTAAATTAAATGTTAATAATAGCCGCTTAAACTCTAATCATTCATTGTGACTCTTCTAGAATTGCATATATGCTTTTATAATGCTTCTATAGCCTTATGTAGCCCAGGGCTCAGCACCTTTTCAAACTAAGTACATTAAAGCTTCAATTTATTTCATTTGCATATAAAAATGATTCATCCATAGTTGTTTTCATGGTGAATAAGCTAGATGCTAGTATGACTAAAGGGGCTGACAAAAGAGAGAAAGGAAATACTTTACTCGTCATAGATCCACAGACGACCAGAGGATTGTCACACCGTTGAGCAGTTTCAGGCGAAGTCCCAGGATTCTGTCACACTGGCCAGGCTATAACCACATGCTCGTTTCTGAACTAATCATTATCCTAGGGTTCTTATTTACCATTCTTGGGTCATATGTTCACCCTTCAGCCAAGGGATGGGTCTTCCTCATAAACAGTATAGTAGGCAGTGTGATGTTCCAAAAAGCAAGGATGAATTCTTTTATTAAAAACAAAACAAGGGGCGCCTGGGTGGCGCAGTCGGTTAAGCGTCCGACTTCGGCCAGGTCACGATCTCGCGGTCCGTGAGTTCGAGCCCCGCGTCAGGCTCTGGGCTGATGGCTCGAAGCCTGGAGCCTGTTTCCGATTCTGTGTCTCCCTCTCTCTCTGCCCCTCCCCCGTTCATGCTCTGTCTCTCTCTGTCCCAAAAATAAAAAAAAAAACCAAAAAAAAAAAACCGAAACAAAACAAACAAACAAATGATTTGAGGGAGGCTGACACAAAGGATTAAATGTTATAATGTACGTGAAGCACTTCGTACCACTCTTAGTGAATAATAACTGCCCCGTTCATGACAGCTATTATAATGATTTTCTTGGTGACGATAGTATATAATTTAATTACCTCAATATTTGCTTTTTTAATGATTTTGGTCTGATTTTTCTGGCGAAGCACCTAGTGCGCTTCAAACTGGCTCAGTCCCCAATACTAGTGGGACCACTGCCGTTCATAGAGTTTAAATGACCTAACTGAAAAGGGAAGTTTTATGAGTTGTTACTGAGATTATTTTTGAGGGCTAGAGGAACATTAAACAAATTCCAGAAGTTTCTTTTAGTGTTTGGTGTTAGGAAACTATTAAACAGACTTTCCCATCTTAGTGGTGTCTATCTCCTCTGTTTTCCAGTCTTTAATAGATGCTCTCTGTAACTCCCTTTTTCTTTTCCTTCCTATTATAGTGCTTACTGTCCACAGTGGGCAATGGCTGGTAAACAGACACTTTGCTCTTCTTTATGTCCCCACCAATCTTCTAAAAGGTCCTGAGGATATTGAAGATCCCCTAATGGGAAAGGTTATTTCCTTACTAATCTGTATTTCCTCAACTTGCTCCAGTTCACGTAACTATTAAGGGTGCAGTCCAGACTCTAGCTGTGGCAAAGTAGCACGCTCCATGTAATGAGTTCTATTATTTTTCCACTGTGCAATTTAATAGACCAGTAACTTTAATACAAAAAAAAATGTTTCTAAGACAAATCAAAATGTAGTTCTAATTGTATCTCTTGTGTTGTTTTCCAGCATCCACTTTCCCCCTTCTTAATTATGTAGTATAATCTATTTAGTATCAATAAGAACAAGTCCTCATTGTTCGTTTGTGGAGGCATCCATCTAAATGTTCCCTGCTACATGCAGCTTTGTGCTTGTTGGCTGAACCTTTACAGAGGATTACAGAAATTAAAGCTTGCTTTCTCTGTGAATTATCATAAAAAGAAATATGCCCAAATGTATTAACCTTCTAACATGATGAGAATCAAGTCAATCAGTGAAGTACATAAACCCAGAATGGTATACTTACTGATGCATTCAAATAAAAGTGATATTAGTTGGTACCGTACCATTGTCTAGACATTAACATTACCACAGAGAGCTGTATTTTGTGAGTTGCCCAAATAAAATAAAGCAAAAGAAGTTGCTTAACATTAACACAGTGTGCACACTGATGAAATAACTAAGGTTATTAGGTACTAAGATTAGTTGGCTCTTAGTAATTTTGAGTCTCTGATTTTGTAAAATGAGCTGTATTTGTGAATATTTTACTTTCAGAACTTTGATCTATAATAGGCACTTATGTATTTATGAATACACTTTAAATTTTAATAAGGCTCAATTGCAAAAAAAAAACCCAGCTATGGTCCATTTGCTGCAAGGGCCTTTAATCAGAGTTATGATAAACATGGAGGTCCAATAATCTGAAAATCAGATGCAGAGTTCATTTTACAATTAAAATAGCCCAATGGGGTGTGACCTTAAGGTCAGGACATTGTGCATAGGCAACACCAAGTGGAATAAAGGTCAATTAAGACCCCTGTGAGGTATCCTTGGAAGCCCATTTGCATTTACATTATTTGCTTGTTTTTAGAATATACATAAATTAGCTCTCCAGTGAGGAAAAACAAATTGCTATTTACAAAGAGAGAATGAAATATTCTCAAAGGAGCATCACCCGATTAAGAAGGGAAAAGTCAAAAGAACATCAAATCTACAAATAAACGCATAAACCAAGTAAGAGAAAAAAATCCATTAAAAAAATGAAGAAACTAAATACAAATTTGTCCCCCGTGGTAGAAAACTGCTGGTTATTTCTGCAACTTACATATTACTTGTTTGGGAGAATGAAAGAAAGAGTGGTACTTTTCACTCATGTGTGGAATTTAAGAAACAAAACAAATGACCAATGGTGGTGGGAGAGAGAGAGAGAGAGAGAGAAAGAGAAAGAGAGAGAGAGAGAGAGAGAGAGAGAGAGAGAGGGAGGGAGGGAGAGAGGTCAAACCAAGAAAAAGGCTCTTAATTATAGAGAACAAACTGATGGTTACCAGAGGGGAGGTGGGTGGGGGGATGGGTGAGATAGGTGATGGGGACTGAGGAGGGCGCTTGTTGTGATGAGCACCAGGTGATGTATAGAAGTGTCGAATCACTGAATTGTACACCTGAAATTAACATTACACTGAATGTTAACTAACTGGAATTTAGATAAAACTTAAAAAAAAAAGAGGGGCATTTAAAGAGTAGACATATTAGTAAATATGGGTCATAGGAATAGAGGTTTAGTCCGAACTTTGCCCCTGATTTGTTATGGGACCTTGGTCAACTGATATATATATTTTTTCAATTTCCTGGTTTTCTCATGAGTAATATGGAATCCACACTACCTCTGCTTGTCCTGCAAGGATATGGTCCACATTGCTCCTTCTCTTCCTTAAATACCCAATAAGTCACCACCTTTTCTGTGAAGTGACTTTCATTTTAGAACCATTGTTTCTTCTCCGTCAACACTGTTGATACCTCCAGTGCATTATGGGATGCATCATTTGGGCCATTCCCCTACTGTATCCTCTGAACTCAAGGGACAGATGTCATTGGTTCTCAAATAAATCTGAGTATGAATAGTTAGTGTATGTTACCTTCATGGTAAGAGGTATATTTTACCTTCATGGAAAATGTATATACTTTCAACTGCCACTGCCTACCCCAGAGCTTGACAAAAGGTGGGTCTGCAATATATTGTTGAATACCTTTTTAAAAGTGCTTTGAAAGTGTTTAGAACTAAGCAATGCAATGCCCTCATTCAAACTGTGAAACATTTGGATTGAACAAACTCTGAGTTCCCTACTAGCACTCTTAAAAGTAGGAAATTATTATTATAATTATTTATCATCATTTATTTGCTGTTGATTCTGTACCACATAGTGTTCTAAAGCTTTATAGTCATTCCATTTAGCCATAAATAGACCTGTTTAGGTAGCTTTTATTATCCCACTTTTTATAGATGAGAAAGCCGAGGTTTGGAAAACTTGATTGTCTTATTCACAGCAGATGGTAGAGCTTATAAGCTCTGTAAATTAACCCGTCCCCCTCCCCCCCAGATTCCAAAGCCCATGTTATCCTCTGGTAGGTGAAAAGATGCAGAGAAAAACCCTTATGCATGTGGGTTCAAAGTAATTTTATTGACTTGATGAGATACACTGCATATAATGGCAAGGGTTTATTAGGAAATCACATCTTCAAAGAATAAATGGCCAGAGTAAGAGCTGCTTATACCACTCACAAACTGCTCACTTCTTTTTTTTTTTTTAATTTTATTTTTTATTTTTTAAAATTTACATCCAAATTAGTTAGCATATAGTGAAACAATGATTTCAGGAGTAGATTCCTTAATGGCCCTTACCCATTTAGCCCCTCCCCCTCCCACAACCCCTCCAGTAACCTTCAGTTTGTTCTCCATATTTATGAGTCTCTTCTGTTTTGTCCCCCTCCCTGTTTTTGTATTATTTTTGTTTCCCTTCCCTTATGTTCATCTGTTCTGTCTCTTAAAGTCCTCATATGAGTGAAGTCATATGATTTTTGTCTTTCTCTGACTAATTTCACTTAGCATAAATTTTATAACCATAGTTTTAGCATCACAACAGAAAAGCACAATCTACATGATCTTCGCTTCACATTCCAATTTATTTATTATAATGGCATGGCTCTGAAAAGGCAAGAGATCATTGTTTCCCTTCAATCCTCACTTTTGATTGTGGCATCTAAATATATGGCATTGATGTCCTTTGCCTTTGTACCTAGATACTTCTTTTTAATATCACCTAATAAGGTGGCACTCCCTAACGAGGCTAACGATGCGTGGCTTGTAGTTCTTTGCTAAATCTGAGTCCTGTAAAATGCAGACTGCATCTCATTTATGGTAACAAGCATGATGCCTGCAAGTGTCCAGAGTAAAGCTGATTTGTAGAACTGCCCTTGGATGCAGGGCACTCTGGTTCATGGGAAATTCCTGGCCATAGACACTTCCGGCCACAGCGTACCTCTCTAGCTACCTTTTTTTTTTTTTTTTTAACATTTTTTATTTATTTTTGGGACAGAGAGAGACAGAGCATGAACGGGGGAGGGGCAGAGAGAGAGGGAGACACAGAATCGGAAACAGGCTCCAGGCTCCGAGCCATCAGCCCAGAGCCTGACGCGGGGCTCGAACTCACGGACCGCGAGATCGTGACCTGGCTGAAGTCGGACGCTTAACCGACTGCGCCACCCAGGCGCCCCTCTAGCTACCTTTTAAAATCAGATGGCATCAGAACCACTTTCCATCCCCAGTAGCTTCTTTTCAGACTCTCAGCCAGGAACCTCAGCATCGCCATTCAACATTCTGTCCTCTTTCTCCTCATCCCTGATTCCGAGGTGCACCTCTCCATTGCTGGTCCAATACCTGATCACTTGTGGTAGAAGAATCTCCACTCCTTCCTTTGTATCTTACCATTCTCTGCATCTTCTCTGGTTTTCTGAGATATAACTGATGTATGACATTGTATTAGTTTAAGGTGTACAGCGTAATGATTTGATATGTGTATATAATGAGAAATAATCACAAGAAGTTTAGTTAACATCCATCAAATAGTTACAAAGTTCCTTTTTTGGGAGGGGAATGGGGACTTCTAAGATTTACTCTCTTAGCAACTTTCAAATATATAATACAGTATTGTGAACTATACCGTGCTGTACATTACATCCTCCTCCCCAGAACTTATCTTAGAACTGGATGTTTGTACCTTGTGATCACCTTCATCATCTCTCCCACTTCCCCACCTCCCTACCTTGTGCTTCTAGAGTTAAAAAACCCAGAAGGGAAATTGAACTCACCATGTCCTAAATGTGTCAATTTAAGTCATTTGGTAAGCATTTGACTCTGGATTCTAAATTGGAAATGAGAACGAAGATGCCCAGGATATTCCACTGTCTCAAGGACATCCTCCGAACACAACCAAGTAGTATATATAGTCAGCCAGGGACTGGTGCTACTGGGATGTGAGTGGTGGATTTGAAACTTGGAACCAGTTTCCTATTCTCCATTCCATGACACCAGTATACATTGTTGCCTCTAGTTTTCTGATTTTAAGATGCAAACCATTGATTATCAGGTAGCTTCAAAGAGAATTTTTCATAAAATCACTGGATATTAAATATTATTGGAGTCATAATATAAGTTTTTTTATGGGACGTTTTTCTTCCTTTCCTTTCTTCCTTTCTTTCTTTCTTTCTTTCTTTCTTTCTTTCTTTCTTTCTTTCTT